>NC_089204.1:567500-867500 GCF_963930695.1 Labrus bergylta
GATAAGCACCTCCACTACTGTGGGTCTACCTGCTGAAGGTGTTTATAAACTGATGTCTCATTGTCTTAAGTCCAAGATGATTCAAATAAGTTGGCTGTGGCTCTAACTCTTGGGCAAGGAAGTGGCTGAGTACTCTTTCTCACTACAGCCTTCGCAACTACAATCGCCGCTGCAGCTCCGAGTGATAAACGCATTTAGTTCCGGAAAGTCTTTCACAATAAAAGTCCCTTATTACCATCTATGTGATGTGCTTTTATTTTGAAGCAGATGAATGAGGAAGTTGGGTCTTGTAAGCAGCTGCAACTTAACATATCTCAGATGTGTGAAAATAAATACTTAAAACCAAGAAGATTCAGTTCACATCTAATATTTAAGCTCATACAGGTTCATTTCAAAACAATAAATGGATTATCTTTCATCTCAGGTTTAGTTGCAGCTACATCAGCCTTTGAGGCTGCATTTGAGACTAAAAATAAAAAAACTAAAAACACTAAAATACTCTACACTGTTTATGATTGAGACAAAGTCCCCTTTAGTATTTTCTTAAATAGTTTAAACATTTCCCTTCATAAAACAGCTGAATACTTGAACATATAATATATTATATAATATAATAGTAGAATATATTGGTATATCAGAAGAGCAGGAGCCGCCTATTCGAAATTGATAAACGTGGAGCATCTTGTTATAGTAAAGGTTTGACAAATAAGGAAATAGGCTCCTTCCTTGTGTAGTCTGTAAAAACAGTTTGACAAATATATCCGATAAGTTGTTTTATCAGCACATCATCATCACATTGTCATAAAATATTAGGACCCTGAAAAGATACTGGAAGCAACTGTAATTTTCCAAAGAAAAAACCACACTGACTTGGATGAGACTGTCTCATTTGTGGCAGAGGAAAATGCTTTAGGGGTTCTCCTTTCATCATTTTTTTATTCTCCTAAATTTACATGTTTATTCTCGTACATATACAAGATTAATATTTTCTCTTTTTTTCTTTAAGATGGCTCTACTCCATTGTATAAATGAGCCCTAAAAAATTAATTTTATCATGTACAGTAAAGGTTAGAAAATGTACTATTTGCAAATGCCCCACAGATGGTGCTATACGTACATATACTGTCTACAGTACTAGTACTACTAGTTGACATTTAGGCCTTTACTAGTGCGACTAGTAGCACTAGTCACACTAGTCGCACTAGTCGCACTAGTAGCACTAGTAGCACTAGTCGCACTAGTCGCACTAGTAGCACTAGTCGCACTAGTCGCACGAGTAGCACTAGTCGCACTAGTCGCACTAGTCGCACTAGTCGCACTAGTCGCACTAGTGCTACTAGTAAGAGCCTAAATGTCCACTAGTAGTACTAGTACTGTACACATTAGCAGCATATATAAGTATAGCACCATCTGGTGGGCATTTGCAAGTAGTATCTTAATTTTATGCTTTAATCATAAAAACATGACTCCTCATATGATAAAATATGTCATAAAATATGTATGTTGCTTGTGCACTTATATCTGCTCACTGCCATATGTATCTTTTCTGCTGGGCTTACTCGAAGCTAAACCAAGAAAATTTAGCAAGTCCATAACATACCGATCCTGCAACTGACACCTAATGGCCGAAATGCATATCTCTCTGCAGCTACTTATTGTATAAGGGTTATTTCTCCAGATGTAAGAGGCTGACTTTATATTTATAAAAAAAACATTAAAACATTTATTTCAAGTTTCAGGCTTGTTACTTTTTTCCTGTTATATTTTCTTATTCACATTAGTTTAATAATTCAGTATACACTTGTCCTAAATCCTAATATTTTATTCAATATTTTGCATGATCATCTAGCAGATAAACTAAATATAAACACATTTCTTTCATGATTTAAAAGAAATGTATTTAATTTTTCACTTTGCAAGTTTCAAACTAGTATATCTTTCATATTTTATATTGCCATATTTTCAATGGCAAGAAAAAAGCTAAAAAAGCTAAAAAGAAAAATGGCCCTTTAAGGCTGGCAAAATCGCAGGTTTGACTTTGACCAATCAAAATCCTTGTCCCGCCTGCTTCATTATCATGCGGTCAACTAGTGCTACTAGTACTACTAGTGGACTGCCAGTTGACATTTACAAGTAAACTAGTAAGGACCAAATGTCCACTAGTTACACTTGTAAAACACATTTCGACTTTACTAGTAAACTAATGAAGTTCAAAAAGCTTAACTAGTTTATTACTAAGGGCATAAATGTCACTAGTACCACTAGTTGCAGTCTAATTGACCTTACTAGTTAACAAGTAGGGCTCAAGATGTTTACTAGTAGTACTAGTGAAAGAAAAATGCACACTAGTATCACTACTTTGGTCTTCAAGGCCTTACTAGTAAACTAGTGAGGCTTTAAATGCATACTAGTTAACTAGAACGAGTCAAAATGTCCACTAGTTTACCAGTTAGACCATGTGTGACCTTGCTAGTTAACTAGTGAGGCCAAACACAGTTAACTAGTTAATAAGTAATTGCAAAATGTCCACTAGTTGTACTAGTAAGGGTCTTTTTGGCAGTACTAGTTAACTAGTTAGATAAATTGTCAGTCACAAGTTAACTAGTAGTCAACAGATCAGACTACTAGTTGACATCTGTGTTCAACTAGTTAACTAGTAAAGGGTTTTAACTGTTCAGCATGTAAACTTGTCAAATTATATCATTCAACTAGTTTACTAGTCAAAAGCAAATGTCCACTAGTATGCTGTTTTGTCTGCAACTAGTTTACTAGTGCCACACAAAGTCTTCAACTAGTTTACTAGTGAGGCCAAAAAGACACTAGCTAGTTTAACTAGTGGACAAAAAGGCACTTACTAGTTTATTCGTAAACTGTATAGGGCTTTACTAGTAAACTAGTAAGGTTAAAACTGCCCTCAGTAGTGTGACTAGTTGACATTTTAGCTACTACATGTTAACTAGTAAACGTTTCCGAGCCTCACTAGTTAACTAGTAGGTTTAAAAATATTCCAACTAGTGTTACTAGTTGACACATTTTATCTTACTAGTGACCTAGAAAGGTAAAATGCATCTTCACTAGTGTTACTAGTTACCATTATGAGATTAACTAGTTAACTAGTTAGCATTTGTGTCTAACTAGTTAACTAGTAAAATGAAAACAGATATCGACTAGTAAGATAGTTCTAATCCTGCAATCCAACTAGTTGACTAGTGTGCAATATGTAAATGCAGTGGGTGGGATTATAACCAAATCCTGGGTCCTGATTTGATGTTATTTTTGTTCTTGATTTTTAGAGCCTATCATAAGCCTCAATCCACACTTATCCCCCACCTCCTCGTTACCATTTTGTGCAACAAATGTTACTAGTGACATTTTAGATCTAGCTAGTTTACTAGTAAAATATTTAAGTCTCACTAGTTAACTAGTACGACTTGTAAAGATGATACTAGTGCAACTAGTGGACATTTGTTCTCTTACTAGTTAACTAGTGAACATTTAGAGCCGCACTAGTTAACTAGTAAGACTAATAAAGCCATCTCTAGTACAACTAGTGGACCTTTCTGCTCTTACTAGTTAACTTGTAAAAACTTTTTATCCTAACTAGTTAGCTAGTATGGTCCATATATATGCCTTTCTAGCTTACTAGTGGACATTTTGGCTCTTACTAGTTAACTAGTAAACATTTTTAGACTCACTAGTTAACTAGTAGACACAAAATATATCTTACTAGTTAACTAGTAGATATTTTGCACCTTACTAGTTAACATGTAGGACTTTTTGCCTTCTACTAGTTTACTAGTAAGTCTTTCAACGTTCTACTAGTAAACTAGTGCGGCCAAAGACTTGACTAGTACAGGAAACTGAGCTTTGATATCAAGGATATCTATTAAATCTTCAATCGGCTTTCCATAAGGATAAAAAGTTTTTACAAGTTAACTAGTAAGAGCAGAAAGGTCCACTAGTTGTACTAGAGATGGCTTTATTAGTCTTACTAGTTAACTAGTGCGGCTCTAAATGTTCACTAGTTAACTAGTAAGAGAACAAATGTCAACTAGTTGCACTAGTATCATTTTTACAAGTAGTGCTAGTTAACTAGTGAGACTTAAATATTTTACTAGTAAACTAGCTGGATCTAAAATGTCACTAGTAACACTTGTTGCACAAAATGGTAACGAGGAGGTGGGGGATAAGTGTGGATTGAGGTTTATGATAGGCTCTAAAAATCAAGAACAAAAATAACATCAAATCAGGACCCAGGATTTGGTTATAATCCCACCCACTGCATTTACATATTGCACACTAGTCAACTAGTTGGATTGTAGGATTAGAACTATTTTACTAGTTGATATCTGTTTTCATTTTACTAGTTAACTAGTTAGACACAAATGCTAACTAGTTAACTAGTTAATCTCATAATGGTAACTAGTAACACTAGTGAAAATGTATTTTACCTTTCTAGGTCACTAGTAAGATAAAATGTGTCAACTAGCAACACTAGTTGGAATATTTTTAAACCTACTAGTTAACTAGTGAGGCTCGGAAACGTTTACTAGTTAACATGTAGTAGCTAAAATGTCAACTAGTCACACTACTGAGGGCAGTTTTAACCTTACTAGTTTACTAGTAAAGCCCTATACAGTTTATGAGTAAACTATGGAAAGCCGATTGAAGATTTAATAGATATCCTTGATATCAAAGCTCAGTTTCCTGTACTAGTCAAGTCTTTGGCCGCACTAGTTTACTAGTAGAACGTTGAAAGACTTACTAGTAAACTAGTAGAAGGCTAAAAGTCCTACATGTTAACTAGTAAGGTGCAAAATATCTACTAGTTAACTAGTACAAAAAATTGTGTGTCTACTAGTTAACTAGTGCGCCTAAATATGTTTACTAGTTAACTAGTAAGAGCCAAAATGTCCACTAGTAAGCTAGAAAGGCATATATATGGACCATACTAGCTAACTAGTTAGGATAAAAAGGTTTTACAAGTTAACTAGTAAGAGCAGAAAGGTCCACTAGTTGTACTAGAGATGGCTTTATTAGTCTTACTAGTTAACTAGTGCGGCTCTAAATGTTCACTAGTTAACTAGTAAGAGAACAAATGTCCACTAGTTGCACTAGTATCATCTTTACAAGTCGTACTAGTTAACTAGTGAGACTTAAATATTTTACTAGTAAACTAGCTAGATCTAAAATGTCACTAGTAACACTTGTTGCACAAAATGGTAATGAGGAGGTGGGGGATAAGTGTGAATTGAGGCTTATGATAGGCTCTAAAAATCAAGAACAAAAATAACATCAAATCAGGACCCAGGATTTGGTTATAATCCCACCCACTGCATTTACATATTGCACACTAGTCAACTAGTTGGATTGCAGGATTAGAACTATTTTACTAGTCGATATCTGTTTTCATTTTACTAGTTAACTAGTTAGACACAAATGCTAACTAGTTAACTAGTTAATCTCATAATGGTAACTAGTAACACTAGTGAAGATGCATTTTACCTTTCTAGGTCACTAGTAAGATAAAATGTGTCAACTAGTAACACTAGTTGGAATATTTTTAAACCTACTAGTTAACTAGTGAGGCTCTGAAACGTTTACTAGTTAACATGTAGTAGCTAAAATGTCAACTAGTCACACTACTGAGGGCAGTTTTAACCTTACTAGTTTACTAGTAAAGCCCTATACAGTTTACAGGTAAACTAGTAAGTGCCTTTTTGTCCACTAGTTAAACTAGCTAGTGTCTTTTTGGCCTCACTAGTAAACTAGTTGAAGACTTTGTGTGGCACTAGTAAACTAGTTGCAGACAAAACAGCATACTAGTGGACATTTGCTTTTGACTAGTAAACTAGTTGAATGATATAATTTGACAAGTTTACATGCTGAACAGTTAAAACCCTTTACTAGCTAACTAGTTTAACACAGATGTCAACTAGTAGCCTGATCTGTTGACTACTAGTTAACTTGTGACTGACAATTTATCTAACTAGTTAACTAGTACTGCCAAAAAGACCCTTACTAGTACAACTAGTGGACATTTTGCAATTACTTATTAACTAGTTAACTGTGTTTGGCCTCACTAGTTAACTAGCAAGGTCACACATGGTCTAACTGGTAAACTAGTGGACATTTTGACTCGTTCTAGTTAACTAGTATGCATTTAAAGCCTCACTAGTTTACTAGTAAGGCCTTGAAGACCAAAGTAGTGATACTAGTGTGCATTTTCCTTTCACTAGTACTACTAGTAAACATCTTGAGCCCTACTTGTTAACTAGTAAGGTCAATTAGACTGCAACTAGTGGTACTAGTGACATTTATGCCCTTAGTAATAAACTAGTTAAGCTTTTTGAACATCATTAGTTTACTAGTAAAGTCGAAATGTGTTTTACAAGTGTAACTAGTGGACATTTGGTCCTTACTAGTTTACTTGTAAAGGTCAACTGGCAGTCCACTAGTAGTACTAGTAGCACTAGTTGACCGCATGATAATGAAGCAGGCGGGACAAGGATTTTGATTGGTCAATGTCAAACCTGCGATTTTGCCAGCCTTAAAGGGCCAGATCTGAATAGTACCTTCGGTTAAACCAGCACTAATTTCTGAAGGTTTGTTCATTTGTTTCATGTTATATTATCACTAAATGGTAACTCACTGAATGCCCTTTGATAGAATTTTATGACCCATGCACAGATTAAATCCAAATCTGATGTTACATTGTTATTCATCTGTTCAACTTTTTTGTTTTTTAAACTTAGTATTATTTGTTCTAAAAATCACTAATGATTATTCATTATTGCAGTATTTGTCAAAAAATAAACAATAACCCATCACTTAATATTTATATATAGTAGTATGATTGAATAAAATAAAATCTTGCACAACATTAATGTTCAAGGATTTTAGCTTTTTTCTTGCCATTGAAAATATGGCAATATAAAATATGAAAGATATACTAGTTTGAAACTTGCAAAGTGAAAAATTAAATATTTTTTTTTAAAATCATGAAAGAAATGTGTTTATATTTAGTTTATCTGCTAGATGATCATGCAAAATATTGAATAAAATATTAGGATTTAGGACAAGTGTATACTGAATTGTTAAACTAATGTGAATAAGAAAATATAACAGGAAAAAAGTAACAAGCCTGAAACTTGAAATAAATGTTTTAATGTTTTTTTTTTTTTTTATAAATATAAAGTCAGCCTCTTACATCTGGAGAAATAACCCTTATACAATAAGTAGCTGCAGAGAGATATGCATTTCGGCCATTAGGTGTCAGTTGCAGGATCAGTATGTTATGGACTTGCTAAATTTTCTTGGTTTAGCTTCGAGTAAGCCCAGCAGAAAAGATACATATGGCAGTGAGCAGATATAAGTGCACAAGCAACATACATTAAGATATATTTTATCATATGAGGAGTCATGTTTTTATGATTAAAGCATAAAATTAAGATACTACTTGCAAATACCCACCAGATGGTGCTATACTTATATATGCTGCTAATGTGTACAGTACTAGTACTACTAGTGGACATTTAGGCTCTTACTAGTAGCACTAGTTGTACTAGTAGCACTAGTACTACTAGTGGACATTTAGGCTCTTACTAGTAGCACTAGTAGCACTAGTAGCACTAGTAGCACTAGTAGTACTAGTAGCACTAGTTGCACTAGTTGCACTAGTACTACTAGTGGACATTTAGGCTCTTACTAGTAGCACTAGTAGTACTAGTAGCACTAGTAGCACTAGTAGTATGCATGCTGATGAAGCAGTCGGGACAAGGATTTTGATTGGTCAATGTCAAACCAATGATTTTGCCAGCCTTAAAGGACCAGCTCTGAATAGTACCTTGAGATAAACTGTGGCTAATCTTTTAAGCTTTGTTTATTTGTTTTATGTTATATTTTCACAAAATGGTAACACATTGAATGTCCTTTGGTAGAATTTTATGACCCATGCTCAAAACAAAATCTGATATTACATTTTTATTTATGTTACAGAGAAGTATTGATCTCTAGTCCAATCTTTGTTTTTTAAACTTTGTTTTATTTGTTATAAAAATCACTAATGATTATTAGTGATTGCAGTATTTGTGGGAAATTAAAGCAATGACATGTCACTGAAATATATGCAAATATTTATACTTTTTAAATGTTTTTTTTCTTTCTTTTTTTTAACTATAGGATCAATTTATTTTGTGTTCTTTCAAATGACAGCATGTTTCTATGTGAACTGGAAATAAACCAACTAGGTCATAACGTGATTTAAAAAAGCAAAATAAAAGTCAGACAATGTCTTCTTTTAAGCAACATATTATTATAATAAAAAATATTAATATTTTATTTAAAATACATTTATTTTCAATTGTAGGCCTATTCTAATGGTTGGAATACATATATTCAACCATAATCCTTTTTAAATAATATTGTTTCCAAAATGTAATTATAATTGTTATCATAGCAGAATTGTAAGGAAAACTATTGTAATCATAATAATAAAAACAACTATATAATTATCACAGAATGTGTGAAATAAAATATTAAGTTTTCACTGTAATCGAACTAACATTTTCTTAAACCCAGACACAGCCTACAACTGAAGCATTTTAATCTTTTTCAACAACATCTAAGACAGACACATAATTGCACGTTCAGAAGTAGACTACAGCTGCAGTGGGGTTCTTTGTGCTTTTTATGCTTTTTTTCACGGTCAAATATAACCAGAAGGTGGCGGCAGACATCAACTGCTAATCAAAGCTATCGGTATCATGAGCCAGACTTCAGAAGAAGCTGCCACAGAAAGTGGTTTTAATAATATTATTAATCGCGTGTGGAATGCGCTGGATGTTGCAAGACAAGAACTGGCAATGCAAAGGAGTGAAAGCAACATTTTGAGTGCCACCAGAAATGCTTTCCGGAGACAAAGAAGAGCAGGTCCGATGACAGGTAAGTAGCATGTGTAAGCCCTCTTAAATTAGCATTAGCACCAAATGGTAAAGTTCGGTTTGATTAGTTTATTTCAGTATGTCCATTTTCAGTGTCAATGCTGAATTGCAAGGGGCTTTTAAACGAATCCTTTTTTTTCCCACTTCATAGTCAAGTCTAAGCAGAAGGCTTAGCTAGCTATGGCTGTCCTATGTGTAGCTAACAGAAACTATTGGAAAAATCCGGACCTAATTCTCAGTAGGAATGCGCGGCTTTTGCGTCTGACAAACTGTGACTGCAGAACAAATAGCCTCTCTGTGCTTTGCCGTTTTCAATGGTAACTGCACCGTTACTACAGTATCTCTGATGACCCATTGACATTTTTCTGTGATCATGAAAACAGTTCCGCCTCTGGATAACCTATAACTATTTATTTGCAATAATGTAGCCTATGTTAATGTTACTTTGACATTACCGTTATCTTTATAATCTGGGGTGTAGACCATACATATTAAAGTATCGCTCAACTTTCTAGTGAACTGGGAGGTGTACTCTGTGCACGCTGTTTTTCCTCTGTATGTAGACAGAATTGAGAACCATCAGTATGATAATGCATCCGAGACAGCGAGGAAGTGAGAGCAGGTTCGGATGGCTTAACTCCACAATCAGACACGAAACAAGAGAAAACTGCATGAAGCAAAAGTCTTTATGCAGTATGCTTTGTGAATTGGACCTTAAGGGAGCAAAAAGCAGGCGCATATGATGCACAATTCATAGAGCTATTTGAAGCCACAATACATTCCTAGGGTCAATTTTCCTCTTAATATGTAATGATAAGCACGGATGTTTTCTGACAATATTGAAAAAATAAATCTGGACATGATTTTCGTGCAGTATTGAGTGTAATGATGTTAAGAGAAGCCTCCAAAACTTTTCAATGCATGAATTGTATAAGTCGATCATCACTTTAACAGGGGGCTGCCACTTTGATTTAGAGGGCTTCTCTGTAAAGATCTCAGTAATTTTAAATGAGATATTGCACAAATATATGTGCTGTACGAGAGTTAACAGCAGCGACTAAGGGAGAATTTAAGCTATGTTATGAACATTAAATATTAAAATGTTCTGTCAATGACTGAGGACATAACATGAGAATGAATATAATGAGTATATAATGTACATAATAAGGTGATCCTTGCAATAATATGTAACACACTATATTTTTGATTTGAACACAAGCCCCTGCAAACAGGACACCTGGAGTTTGGAGAGTAAAGCTGTTCCTGCTACCAAATGCTGATGAAGTTGTCCTTCCATCTCATTCAGAATGCTGTAAACTAAGCCAAATAGGCTTAGGTAAGATACACATGTATTCGTTTTGAAAGTGAGCATTCACTTGAGTTTTTATGGACACCACAAACACCACAGTTACATAATCCCATTCCAGTACCATTTGTCTGACATGTTTTGGTAGGTGGACTTGCCCTTACTGTGCTATATAAAATGATTGTAAGATTTTAAGCTTGCACCATAAAAAAAAATAAAAAAAATCATATTGTGCATAAGGCACAAATAGCCACATCATATTGTCACAACATAACAAATATAACAATATATGTTGTTAAAGGCTTATAAAGACACTGTAAGGCCTTAACTCTTAGTCGGTGGTTAGAAAGAAAAAATGAGTCAACATATCATACTTGCTGACGTAAATTTGTATTGTTTTTCAGGAATCCCAAGAAATGATTTACCAAGTGGGGTCTCAAATAGAGGTTACGTAGAACTTTCTTGGACTCTTTCAGAGTTTGATAATTACATCTGCCAGAGCTTTCCCATGGTTAGCCTGAATGTCATTGGATATCATCTTGCAAGAGCTGATAAGACCAGGGTTCTGACTAAAATTCAGGCTAATACATTGAAAGACCTGAAGAAAACAGTTGGAAGAAGCAGGGTTTATATTATTCCCCAGACCACTATTACACTGCCGTTACAGGTGAGTTTTTTTGTTTTATTTGTTCTATTAGGGCAGCACTCCTTTTGAATTTTAGCATACTGATGAGAATTATCAAACATTTCTTTTCCATTTAGATCCCCGAACCTGAAGGGGCTCATAGCATCGTAGAAACATCTCCACCAACTGGACCTGAGACAGCTTCACAGTCTCTAGCTTCTTCAGCATCTACACAACTGATGACCACACCAACTGCTGCATCGACAGCCATCAGACCTGCAGCCTCAACCACTGCCCCTGCAGCCATTGATGTATTTCCATCCCAATCCCCTTCATCACTGGCCCTCAGACCTCAAGCCTCGCCTTCTGCCCCCCAGGTTACACCCCCTGCTCCTACGGTTCCTATGAACACGCCAGCATTCACATCTAACAGTAATTCTCATATAGGTGCAGAGTCCCCTCCCCTTAATGCCATGTCACTCTCTTCAACTCTTGACATTGATGGAAGCTCACCAAGGACAGACTCGAACCCATCACTTGTAAGTTGCTGCAAAAAAAGAGTAAATTTTGTATCTAATTCTGATTATTCAGATATGATTTTTTAAAGCTAACCTTAGTAAAATGCAGTTAGATATACATTGTAACTCTTTTCTATCAATAGGTGGCAAGTTTGGATCCTGCACAGTGGCTGAATGCTGGTACCCCAGAGGTAAACTTTTACATGACAAAAGTTATTTTTTCTTATTGTTTTCCATTTAATGTCTTCTATTAAATTTTTCAAATATATTGACTTTAACTGGAACATTCCACACAATATTTTTTACTTTACAGGTATTTTACAGAAGGGCACATGTGGAACCACCTAATAGGTATTTTTTATTTTAATAAAAACAGGAACCATGTGTGACACCTGGCTTTACATTAATTTACACTCATAATACCCAACTTTACATAGATTTTACTAATAATAATAACTGAATACACCAGATTATCCCCAAAACTGTACCAAAAGTGTTTGGGTTCAGAAGAGTTTGAAATTATTTTTTGAAATGCCTTAAAGTTATATTGACACTTACAAAGAAATCTGTCTGCCGTTGTAGTACTTCTATCAATGACTTTGTCATTGATGATTCAGAGGAAGGGGAAGAGGACGATAACATTGCAGTTCCTTTTGAAAGTGACATGCCTACGTCTGTAAGTTTTATTTTTTTCCTAACAAAAACCGATAAGTGTAATTTTTTAACACAAGTTAAGAACATTGCTCTATAAATAAAGATTACTATTAAATCTCAGATCATATTATTGCTTAATTTGAAACTCCAGCTAAATTGTTCTCACTCAGATTTTGCTATTTAGATCCTAGAGTGCAAGACTGCAGGGGACCTGACAGCACTCCAGAAAGACTTGGGGGACTGGATTAATGAGTGTGGTGTCCCATTCATATTCACAGCTACAATTGAAGACATACCAAAAATCTATGCTTACGTGGTGAAGCACTACATCTTTCTCAGGTAAAAATGTATATACAACTGAAATAGGCCTAAAAAAAACAACAACTACAAAACACTACAAAAATCTATAATATCAACTTGAAAATTGTTATGTAAATTTGGACAATGTTAAATAGTTTTTTTTTTAACAAATGTAAAAGTAAGTAAACCTTTAATCCAGCTCCTACGAAAATTGACATTTCAACATTTAAATGTTTGGATTAACAGGACAAAAAGCTACCGTAAATCATCAATCTAGCAACACATTTATATAAAATATTGATGGTAGTGTCACAAATTACCAGGACAGAAAGAAATACTACCAGCTGTAGGTCAGACATATGTTTTTTGTAGTGTTGTACAGGTGTTTTACTGTAATGGGTTGCCTCTGTTCTTTCTGTCCTGGTCATGGCTGCTAAAACCAAAAAGCTACTGTAAAGATACATTTAAGAAATTGTCATTTCATACTTGAATAGTATTTTGAAACATTTTTATTTTTGATCCAGTTTTCAGTCCCTTCCCAAAAAATAAGCGCATTTAAAAAAATATCTGTGATTCTAAACTTCTGAATGGTTTTATTCATGTTCTGTCTCTGTTGGTTTATAGAACGGCCAGAATGGTACACCAGTTCACAGAGGGAATGAACGCTTTTGGGAAGCTGTGGGACCTGGTAAAGGGGAACTGGATTGCCTTCCTACCATTGTTCACCAACATGCAGGAGCCTTTGTCAAAGGCAGCATTCAAGGCCATCTTCACTTACAGTTACAGCAGTAGAGGAACCAACCGACGTGAGGAAGAGGAGGACACCATCTACTGCTGGGAGCTGGTTCTGAACATGATTGAAGGTACATTTTATTCCTTTAAGAACACTATAAAATTTAATTAACGCCTACAAAGTCCATTTAAAATGTACTGTGACACAGGTCAAATAATGAAAGTGTAATTGTGGGATTTCAGTATAGAAAAATGTGGTCCAGAGAGTCATGTTTACAAACTATACATTTTTTAGCTGGGGTAGCTAAGTAGCTGGGGTGGAATATATACAGTCCTCATTTTTTCACGTTAGACAATTGATGTAGACATGAATGGTCATTTATTTTATTTATTTATTTTCCCTGGCAGACAAATTGACTGAACTCAGATTCGAAGACCTTCTGATATTCATCACTGGTGCAGATGAAGTCCCTGCCCTTGGGTTTCCAAATAAGCCCTGCATTGACTTCTTTGAACAGGAGTCAGGCCAGCGACGTTTGCCCTACGCCTCGACTTGCATGATGTGCTTGTTCCTTCCTAGAGGAATCATGCAGGAGGACGAATTACATCGGATGCTTTTTCAGGCCACTAAAGACTCTTTGGGATTTGGAAAGGTTTAGTCCTTACCAATTTAAGCTCAGAGTAGCAGAATTCTGGCAGGATTAGCTGATACTTTCAGTCAGTTTGCACCATCTTAACTAAAAAAAAACAATGTTAAAATATGGCTAGTCCCCCCTAACAAGTTCTAAAGTCTGTGTTCTTGTTTATGTAAAATCTACATTGGTGCTTGTAAAGCCTGCTACTTATGACCATTTTATTATTGACTAATGAGCCAATGATAAACTGTATTTGCATGACAGCCTTGTTTTTGTGATGTAAAGCTCAGGATCAGAGGCTAAATGTTATCATTTCTTACTGCTTTGTTCTAGGTTGTTCATCGCATAAATTATGCTTGATCTCACAGAAACATGGCATTCATGGAAATATATGTTGTTTGACATATTGTTTTAATATTCAAATGTTTTGCCACTAAATGCCAGACATTAACAGAAAAAGTTTATTATTATTTGCAGTCTTCAGCCGTCTTGTTTGTCTGTCCAATAGTCAAAATCTAAAATATAAATTTTACTTTTATGTGAGAATGATAGCATTAATTATCATTTTAAAATGCAAATATTATAGACTTTTCTTACAACTTTAAAAATATCCAATTCTGCAATACTTCACATACATCTTCTGTCAGTTGGTTGAACTTCTAATTGACTAATTGTTAAAGATAATTTAATTCTCATCTTCATGATCACATGATAGTAAAATAAATATTTTTCAGTTTGAGGTTATGACAATAAAGCGGGTAAAACAAGTCAGATGAAGAGGTCCTCTTAGTCTGCTGCAACTTACAATGAGCCTTTTATATAGATTTCTGGCCTTTTCAAAGGTAGTCATTAGTATTACTTGTAAACAATTGTAAACACATTTAAGTTGGGCCCCTCCTCCTGGGCTCATCTCCATCCCCATTGGCTGGCGAAAACACATCAGCTCCCCAAGCAGAAATGTCCCAAGTCAAGTAAAACATCAAAATCCAGACAAAGGACAGGCTGTCTACAGACCAAGTCACCACCACACATTTACTGTATAGAGGCAATACGTAATGACTTGCGTTGCATTGCTTCTGCACAAGTCTTTTTTTTTTTTTTGGATAAAGTTTCTGCCTCCATCATTTTATTGTCTTTTCAAAACAATAATTAGCAAGTTCATTGTGTTCTGAGAATAATGTTTTGAAGCTCTCTTGCACACACAAGATACCTGTCCTTTAAGTGTGTTATTCCAGCAATTGCATTTTGAAGAGCCTGGTGTTGATCAGAGCTTATGTTGAGTGGTTGTTGCACAATCACTGCTTGTTCCAAGTCTTCTCTGTTTGCTTGTAACTGGGTTAGCTGTATGCCATGTCTTGCCAAGCAAGCCTCAAGATTTTCTTCAATGTAAGGGTCAACTCCAAAAACATTGTTAAGAGCTGTTGACTCCTGCTCAATGTTGGCCAGCATGCCCTCCATCCATATTTTTGTTGGTGTACGGTTATTAGCCGTTGTAATTTTATGGTTGTTCCATGCTTGTCTAAATAAATCTGGACGTTTTTGGATTTCGGGCTTGTAAACTACTTGTAGAGCCATTTTCTGAAAGTTATCTTCAGGGTTCAGGATTTGTTCATCTTCGAAAGAATAGAAAAGTGTGTAGAAGTAGTGCACAACCTGCTGAAAAACATCTCTCCAAAGACGTTCAATACGTTGGTTGTGTACAGACTGACCGGCAATGTGACCTGCATGTCCTTGTCCCTGCAGAAGGTTCATCAAAAGAGCAACCAGAGTGTTCTCCCCTCAGCGGTCCGATCTGACTCTGGAGGGTAACCCATAAAGACAGGTGGCTCGAACAAAATTAGTTAACACTGTCAAAGCTGTGTTGTCTGTACTGCAGTTGATGTAAGTTATTAATCTGGAGTTCCCATCAATACCAGCATGCGTCACAAACCCCCACCTGTGCATATAAAATAAAAATGAACAATTGATTACGTCTTTACACATAAACCCTTACAGATCATTCTATCACATTTAAACCACAAAATTCATTAATTTTAATATTGTTGATCAAAAAGATTGAGATAGAAAAGAGAAAGAAGATGATAATGAAATGTAGATTAAGATGGATTGGGGAGAGGTCATACCATACTAAAAAAATCTAGGCGGTAACAAAGACAATGAAAACAAATCAACTAAACCCATCTAATATGACTCAATAATACTCCCAGCAATAAAGATGTGCAATTACCGAATGAGACGCATATGGCCATCTATGTGCCACAAACTATTTGGAAATGGCACATGGTACGTTCTCCTTGCCACAGTCTGACTCCATCTCTGGGCTACAGCGGCTGGATCAATGCGGTTAAGGGTCTCTCGAACTCTTCTTCTTTGCACTACAATCCCTTCTGCACGCAGGTATGCCCGCATCATCTGAAATTAGTTCAAAATTGAAAGCTGTTACGATAAAGTTCATTTTTGTAAAAGGATACACAAGAATATGTTGCAGTATGCTTACTTCTGAGCCTGATCTTGGAAACTGGTTATGGAGTCTCCTGATGTGCTCCTCTAGGTGAATTTTGCTAATGGAAGTAAATCTCTTTCTTGCTGAAAACTGAAAAGATTTCATTTTCTTATGAAGGTAGGAAGAGGAACAGCCAAGCATCCTTGCCATGGCTCTGACTGTGAAACCTTGAGTAAGGAGCAGCTGAATTTGCTCCCTTGTAATGTCAAGCGCAGGTCTCCCTCGTCTCCCTAAAAATATTTAAATAAAATAATTCAGTAATATAGCAATCCAAATATTCCGGTGATTTCATGCAGCACAGTAGTAAAAAAGAAAACAGTTTTTTTGCCATACCACTTTTTTTGTGCATATTTTCAGTATGCCAAATTAGTTGTCTTCCTAAACATACAGTATGTATGCCCAAAATTAGTCATTTAAGTTATTGGACCAATGTGGGTAGCTCACTGAAATCAGAGTATGTGTTGAAACTGGATGGCTGGGAAGAAGACCTACATAGATTTTCATGTTACAAAGCCTAATTGCAGTTACAAAAAATGACCAAATAATGACTGGTGCAAAGTAGTTTCATTGTTTCTGAAGTAACACAGTCAATTCTAAGTCTTTATAGTAACCCATCACACTGTTTCAATTTGGTTACCTAATGCGTCCCTGAATTAGTCTTGAAAATCAAATCTGATAAGTAATATCAAACACGACAAAACCGACAAAAAACACAATAATTTACCAAACTTACCAGAATGCATACGGCCTGCTTGGAAACCAGCAACTGTAGCTGCGGGTGCAGCGATTACAGATTTAAGATCTGTGAGACTTTGGATTAAATTCCTCAAAGTGTCGACGCTAATGGCATCCTCAACTCTTCTTAAATTAGCGATTGAAATATTGAGAGTGTGAACTTCTCTTGGACCTGCAGATCCTTGATGAAAGGCTCTTTCAATAGCTATACATCTCCTTCTAATGAGCCTAAGGACAGTGTCAGCCATGTCTGCGTTTAAAACTGTAGCATTTGGGAAATTTTCTTAACCAATAAACAAGCAACCACATTGACCAAAAGCTTAATCAATCAAATAGGCAGCTTCTTTGTATTCCCCTCCCCCATACCCATCCAATTTCATGGAAGCTGTGCGACTAGTGCGACTAGTCGCACTAGTAAAGGCCTAAATGTCAACTAGTAGTACTAGTACTGTAGACAGTATATGTACGTATAGCACCATCTGTGGGGCATTTGCAAATAGTACAATTTTTAACCTTTACTTTACATGATAAAATTTAATTTTTAGGGCTCATTTATACGATGGAGTAGAGCCATCTTAAAGAAAAAAAGAGAAAATATTAATCTTGTATATGTACGAGAATAAACATGTAAATTTAGGAGAATAAAAAAATGATGAAAGGAGAACCCCTAAAGCATTTTCCTCTGCCACAAAAGAGACAGTTTCATCCAAGTCAGTGTGGTTCTTTCTTTGGAAAATTACAGTTGCTTCCAGTATCTTTTCAGGGTCCTAATATTTTATGACAATGTGATGATGATGTGCCGATAAAACAACTTATCGGATATATTTGTCAAACTGTTTTTACAGACTACACAAGGAAGGAGCCTATTTCCTTATTTGTCAAACCTTTACTATAACAAGATGCTCCACGTTTATCATTTTCGAACAGGCGGCTCCTGCTCTTCTGATATAGACTTAAACAAGAAATTAATCTCGTACATTTTACTTTATTGTCATAAATTAACTATTTTAATCTCTAAATTTTAGGTTTTTTTTTCCTTTTACGTGGCCTTGAATCTTGAATCCTTTTATTTTTCTTAGTTTACCGACTTTAGGCCAAATTAAAACGTATTAAGTACAAGAACATAAATTATGTATCAAGTTCCAGTTGTTTTAAAGTCCATAATTTTATCTGATTAAATTTTTTACCTTTTTAAGAACAGCATGAATTTATATGAAATATTTACACATTCATTTTTAACTTACAATTGCACCTTGGGCTGTTTTTTATCACTCTACTGACCTTAAGACGTACTCTTTCTTATATTTTCTGTAAATACTGTCTTGATGGGATAAAAAAGGAAAAAGAAAATCATGAGAACAGTTCTAAAATGATCTTCTATCTTATTTTAAGTTTAAAAAAAACAATTCTAACATTTAATATATATATAATTTTCATGTTTTACTCTCCATGGAAAGTAGGGAAGAAGCCGTTGCTTCACAGCACTTGCTCCTTCTTACAAAGGGTTAAATTTGTGGAAGGTGGAGGTCTATATGGAGAACCAATGATAAGGTTCAGAGAATGCCCTGATCCCACCCACTCATTAGCATGTACTTCAACCAGTGTTTCTAGTATGCATTTTGGCTTTCACTAGTAGTACTAGTTAACATTTAAAACCGTAGTAGTTAACTAGTTATGCCAAAAAGAGTACTACTAGTGTAACTAGTGACATTTTGGCTCTTACTAGATAACTAGTTAACAATTTTGAGCCTCACTAGTTCACTAGTAGGACTAAAATGTCCTGAACTAGTGTTACTAGTTGGCTTTTTGCACTAACTAGTTAACTAGTGAACTTTAAGAGCCTCACTAGTAAACAAGTAAAATTTGTAACTGCATCACTAGTGATACTAGTGGACATTTGGGTCTTACTAGTTAACTAGTAAACATTTTGAACCTCACTAGTTTACAAGTAAGGTTAAAAAGAGTCAAACTAGCTTACTAGTGGACATTGTTGCTCTTACTAGTTAACTAGTAAACATTTTTAGGCTCACTAGTTAACTAGTAGACACATAATTTTTTGTACTAGTTAACTAGTAGATATTTTGCACCTTACTAGTTAACATGTAGGACTTTTTGCCTTCTACTAGTTTACTAGTAAGTCTTTCAACGTACTACTAGTAAACTAGTGCGGCCAAAGACTTGACTAGTACAGGAAACTGAGCTTTGATATCAAGGATATCTATTAAATCTTCAATCGGCTTTCCATACATCACTCTGAGACCTCTCCATTAGTGCATGTCCCTAGCATCGTGTTTGTTCATGTGTGTGTATTTCAGCCTATGTCTTTATAGCATGTTAACTAGACAGAGAGTAAAAATGAATTTCCCCTTGCGGAATCAATAAAGTATGAATTAATTAATTTAAATGCACAAGCACAACACACACACAAAACATAGAAAAACACACATGCAGAGGCACAACACACAAACACACACACACAAACAAACAAACATACACACACACACATGCAGAGGCACAACACACACACACCCACAAAAACACACAACGCACACACAACAAACACAGACACACACACACTCTGTGTTGTTGTGTTCTTGTGTCTTTGTGTCTTTGTGTCTTTGTGTCTTTGTGTCTCTGTGTCGTTGTGTTGTTTTGTTGCGTCTTTGTGTCTTTGTGTTGTTGTGTCCTTTTGTCTCTGTGTTGTTTTGTTATTGTGTCTTTGTGTTCTGTCTCTGTGTTGTTGTGTTGTTGTGTCTTTGTTTTTTTAGTATCTTTGTGTTTTTCTGTCATTGTGTCTCTGTGTTGTTGTGTCTTTGTGTATCTGTGTCATTGTGTTGTGTCGTTGTGTTGTTGTATCTTTGTGTCTCTGTGTTGTTGTGTCTTTGTTTCTTTGTGTCGTTTTGTTGTGTCTTTATGTTTTTGTGTTTTCGTGTTGTTCTGTCTTTGTGTCTTTTTGTCTCTGTGTTGTTGTGTTATTGTGTCTTTTTGTTTCTGTGTTGTTGTTGTTGTGTCTTTTTGTTTTGTCTTTGTGTTGTTGTGTATTTTTGTCTGTGTGTCTCTGTGTTGTTGTGTCTTATTGTCTCTTTGTCGTTGTGTTCTTTTGTTGTGTCTTTGTGTTTTTGTGTCTTTGTGTTGTTGTGTCTTTGTGTCTCTGTGTTGTTGTGTTTTTGTATTGGTGTGTTGTTGTGTTGTTGTGTCTTTGTGTCTCTGTGTCGTTGTGTTGTTGTGTCTTTGTGTTTTTGTGTTTTTGTTTTTGTGTTTTTGTGTTTTTGTGTTGTTGTGTCTTTTTGTCTCTGCTGTGTTGTTGTTGTGTCTTTTTGTTCTATCTCTGTGTTGTTGTGTTGTTGTTGTGTCTTTTTGTTGTGTCTCTGTGTTATTGTGTTGTTTTGTCTTTGTGTCTGTGTTGTTGAGTCTTTGTGTCTCTGTGTTGTTTCGTTGTTGTGTTTTTGTTTTTTGTCTCTGTGTTGAAGTGTCTTGTGTCTCTGTGTTGTTGTGTCTTTGTGTCTCTGTGTTGTTGTGTTGTTGTTGTTGTGCATCTGTGTTGTGTTGCTGTGTCTTTGTGTCATTGTGTTGTTGTGTTGCTCTGATGTTATTGTGTCTCTGCTTTGTGTTGTTTAGTCTTTGTGTCTTTGTGTCTCTGTGTCGTTGTGTTGTTGTGTGTTTGTGTTTTTGTTTTTGTGTTGTTGTGTCTTTTGTCTCTGTTGTGTTGTTGTTGTGTCTTTTTGTTCTATCTCTGTGTTGTTGTGTTGTTGTGTTGTTGTGTCTTTGTGTCGTTGTGTTGTTGTGTTGTTGTGTTGTTGTGTCTTTGTGTCTCTGTGTCGTTGTGTTGTTTTATTGTGTCTTTGTGTTTTTGTGTTTTTGTGTTGCTGTGTTGTTGTGTCTTTTTGTCTCTGTTCTGTTGTTGTGGTGTCTTTTTGTTGTGTCTCTGTGTTGTTGTGTTGTTGTGTTTTTGTGTTGTTGAGTCTTTGTGTCATTGTGTCTTTGTGTTGTTGTGTTGTTGTGTCTTTGTGTCTCTGTATTGTTGTGTCTTTGTGTCTCTGTTTTTTTGTGTTGTGTCCTTGTGTCGTTGTGTTGCTGGGATGTTGTTGTGTCTCTGTGTTGTGTCTCTGTGTCTCTGTGTTGTTGTGTCTTTGTGTCTCTGTGTTGTTGTGTTGTTGTTGTTGTGTCTTTTTGTTGTGTCTCTGTGTTGTTGTGTTGTTGTGTTGTTGTGTCTTTGTGTCTTTGTGTCTTTGTGTCTTTGTGTCTTTGTGTCCGTGTTGTTGAGTCTTTGTGTCTCTGTGTTGTTTCTTTGTGTCTTTGTGTTGAAGTGTTGTTGTGTCTTTGCGTGTCTGTGTTGTTGTGTTGTTGTTGTTGTTGTTGTTGTTCATCTGTGTATTGTTGCTGTGTCTTTATGTCATTGTGTTGTTGTGTTGCTGTGATGTTGTTGTGTCTCTGCTTTGTGTTGTTGTGTCTTTGTGTCTGTGTCGTTGTGTTGTTTTGTTGTGTATTTGTGTTTTTGTTTTTTTGTGTGTTGTTTTTTTGTTGTGTTTTTTTGTTGTTGTGTCTTTTTGTCTCTGTTGTGTTGTTATTGTGTCTTTTTGTTGTGTCTCTGTGTTGTTGTGTTGTTGTGTCTTTGTTTCTCTGTGTCTCTGTGTCATTGTGTGGTTTTGTTGTGTCTTTGTGTTTTTGTGTTGTTGTGTCTTTGTGTCTCTGTATCTTTGTGTTGTTTTGTTGTGTCTTTGTGTTTTTGTGTGGTTGTGTCTTCGTGTTTCTGTGTTGTTATGTCTTTGTGTCTCTGTGTCGTTGTGTTGTTTTGTTCTGTCATTGTGTCTCTGTGTTGTTGTGTCTTTGTGCCTCTGTGTTGTTGTTGTGTCTTTTTGTTCTGTCTCTGTGTTGTTGTGTCTTTGTGTCATTGTTTTGTTGTGTCTTTGTGTTTCTGTGTTGTTTTGTCTTTGTGTCGTTGTGTCTTTGTGTTGTTGTGTTGTTGTGTCTTTGTGTCTTTGTGTCTTTGTGTCTTTGTGCCTCTGTGTTGTTGTTGTGTCTTTTTGTTCTGTCTCTGTGTTTTTGTGTCTTTGTGTCATTGTTTTGTTGTGTCTTTGTGTTTCTGTGTTGTTGTGTCTTTGTGTCTCTGTGTCGTTGTGTTGTTTTGGTGTGTCTTTTTGTCTCTGTGTTGTTGTGTCACTGTGTTGTTGTGTTGTTGTTGTTGTGTCTTGCGCATCTTGTGCATCTGTGTTGTCTTGCTTTGTCTTTTTGTCATTGTGTTGTTGTGTTGCTGTGATGTTGTTGTGTCTCTGCTTTGTGTTGTATTGTCTTTGTGTCTTTGTGCCTCTGTGTCGTTGTGTTGTTGTGTAATTTTGTTGTGTCTCTGTGTTGTTGTGTTGTTGTGTCTTTGTGTCTTTGTGTCTCTGTGTTGTTGTGACTTTGTGTCTCTGTTTTGTTGTGTTGTGTCCTTGTGTCGTATTGCTGTGATGTTGTTGTGTCTCTGTGTTGTGTCTTTGTGTTGTTGTGTCTTATTGTCTCTGTGTTGTTGTGTTGTTGTGTCTTTTTGTTGAGTCTCTGTGTTGTTGTGTTGTTGTGTCTTTGTGTCTCTGTGTTGTTGTGTCTTTGTGTTGTTGTGTCTTTTTGACTTTGTTTTGTTGTGTTGTTTTGTCTTTGTGTCATTGTGTCTCTGTGTTGTTATGTTGTGTCATTGTATCGTTGTGTTGCTGTGATGTTGTTGTGTCGCTGTGTTGTTGTGTCTTTGTATTGGTGTGTTGTGTCTTTGTGTCTCTGTGTTGTTGTGTCTTTGTGTCTCTGTGTTGTTGCGTTGTTGTGTCTTTGTGTTTTGTCTTTGTGTTGTTTTGTTGTGTCTTTGTGCCTTTGTGTCTGTGTGTTGTTGTGTCTTTGTGTCTCTGTGTTGTTGTGTCGTTGTGTCTCTGTGTTGTTGTTTTGTGTCTGTGTGTCGTTGTGTTGCTGTGATGTTGTTGTGTCTCTGTGTTGTTGTGTCTTTGTGTCTCTGTGTTGCTGTGTCTTTGTGTCTCTTTGTCGTTGTGTTGTTTTATTGTGTCTTTGTGTTGTTGTGTCTTTGTGTCTCTGTGTCGTTGTGTTGCTGTGATGTTGTTGTGTCTCTGTGTTTTTGTGTCGTTGTGTCTCTGTGTTGTTGTGTCTTTTTGTCTCTGTGTCTAAGTGTTGTTGTGTCTTTGTGTGTTTCTGTTGTTGTGTCTTTGTGTTTCTGTGTTGTTGTCTCTGTGTCTCTGTGTCGTTGTGTTGGTTTGTTGTGTCATTGTGTCTCTGTCTTGTTGTGTCTTTGTGTCTCTGTGTTGTTGTTGTGTCTTTTTGTTGTGTCTTTGTGTCGTTGTGTTGAGTTACTGTGATGTTGTTGTGTCTCTGCTTTGTGTTGTTGTGTCTTTGTGTCTCTGTGTTGTTGTTGTGTCTTTTTGTTGTGTCTCTGTGTTGTTGTGTCTTTGTGTCGTTGTGTTGTTGAGTTACTGTGATGTTGTTGTGTCTCTGCTTTGTGTTGTTGTGTCTTTGTGTCTCTGTATTGTTGTGTTGTGTCTTTGTGTCTCTGTGTCTCTGTGTCTTTGTGCCTCTGAGTCATTGTTTTATTTTGTTGTGTCTTTGTGACTCTGTGTTGTTGTGTATTTGTGTCTCTGAGTTGATGTGTTGTTGTGTCTTCTTGTTGTGCCTTTGTGTTGTTGTGTTGTTTTGTTGTGTCTTTGTGTTTTTGTGTTTTTGTGTTGTTGTTTCTTTTTGTCTC
This sequence comes from Labrus bergylta, assembly GCF_963930695.1. Classification (NCBI taxonomy): domain Eukaryota; kingdom Metazoa; phylum Chordata; class Actinopteri; order Labriformes; family Labridae; genus Labrus; species Labrus bergylta. The sequence continues at coordinate 591,166 of NC_089204.1, forward strand.
TGTGTTGTTGTTCTGTCTTTTTGTTGTGTCTCTGTGTTGTTGTGTTGTTGTGTCTTTGTGTTGTTGTGTCTTTGTGTCTCTGTGTTGTTGTGTCTTTGTGTTTTTGTGTTTCTGTTTTGTTGTGTTGTGTTGTTTTGTTTTGTCTTTGTGTTTTTGTGTTGTTGTGTTTTTGTGTTGTTGTGTCTTTGTGTTCTTGTATCTTTGTGTCTCGGTGTTGTTGTGTCTTTGTGTCTCTGTGTTGTTGTGTTGTTGTTGTTGTTGTGTCTCTGTGTCGTTGTGTTGTGTCTTTGTGTTTTTGTTTTGCTGTGTCTTTGTGTTGTTGTGTCTTTTTATCTCTGTATTGTTGTGCTGTTGTTGTTGTGTTGTTGTGTCTTTGTGTTGTTGTGTCCTTCTGTTTTGTCTCTGTGTTGTTTTGTTGTTGTTTATTTGTGTTGTGTGTTGCTGTGATGTTGTCGTGTCTCTGTGTTTTGTCTTTGTGTCATTGTGTTGTTGTGTCTTTGTGTCTCCATGTCTCTGTGTTGTTGTGTCTTTGTGTCTCTGTGTTGTTGCTTTGTTGTGTCTTTATATTTTGTCTTTGTGTTGTTGTGTTTTTGTGTCGTTGTGTCTTTGTGTCTTTCTGTTGTGGTGTCTTTGTGTCTCTGTGATGTTGTTGTTGTTGTGTTGTTGTGTCTTTGTGTCGTTGTGTCTTTGTGTCTTTCTGTTGTGGTGTCTTTGTGTCTCTGTGATGTTGTTGTTGTTGTGTTGTTGTGTCTTTGTGTCGTTGTGTTGCTGTGGTGTTGTTGTGTTTCTGTCTTTTGTCTCTGTGTTTTGTTGTTCTGTCTCTGTGTCGTTGTTGTGTTGTGTCTTTGAGTTCTTGTGTTGTTTGGTTCTTGGGTCTCTGTGTCATTGTGTTGTTTTGTTCTGTCTTTGTGTCTCTGTGTTGTTGTGTTGTTGTTGTTGTGTCTCTGTGTCGTTGTGTTGTGTCTTTGTGTTTTTGTGTTTTTGTTTTGCTGTGTCTTTGTGTTGTTGTGTCTTTTTATCTCTGTATTGTTGTGCTGTTGTTGTTTGGTTGTTGTGTCTCTGTGTCGTTGTGTTTTGTTGTGTCTTTGTGTTGTTGTGTCCTTCTGTTTTGTCTCTGTGTTGTTTTGTTGTTGTTTATTTGTGTTGTGTGTTGCTGTGATGTTGTTGTGTCTCTGTGTTTTGTCTTTGTGTCTTTGTGTCGCCATGTCTCTGTGTTGTTGTGTCTTTGTGTCTCTGTGTTGTTGCTTTGTTGTGTCTTTATATTTTGTCTTTGTGTTGTTGTGTTTTTGTGTCGTTGTGTCTTTGTGTCTTTCTGTTGTGGTGTCTTTGTGTCTCTGTGATGTTGTTGTTGTTGTGTTGTTGTGTCTTTGTGTCGTTGTGTTGCTGTGATGTTGTTGTGTTTCTGTCTTTTGTCTCTGTGTTTTGTTGTTCTGTCTCTGTGTCGTTGTTGTGTTGTGTCTTTGAGTTCTTGTGTTGTTTGGTTCTTGGGTCTCTGTGTCATTGTGTTGTTTTGTTCTGTCTTTGTGTTGTCGTGTTGTTTTGTCTCTGTGGCGTTGTGTCGTTGTATTCTTTTGTTGTGTCTTTGTGTTGTTGTGTCTTTGTATCTTTGTGTTGTTGTGTCTCTGTGTTGTTGTGTCTCTGTGTTGTTGTGTCTTTGTGTTGTTGTGTCTTTGTGTCTCTGTGTTGTTGTGTCGTTTTCTCTTTGTGTTGTTGTGTTGGTATGTCTCTGTGTTGTTGCGTCTTTGTGTCTTTGTGTCTTTGTGTTGTTGTGTCTTTGTGTCTTTTTGTCTCTGTGTCTTTGTGTATTTGAGTCTCTGTGTTGGTGTGTTGTTGTGTCTTTTTGTTGTGTCTCTCTGTTGTTGTGTCTTTGTGTCTTTGTGTTGTTGTGTCTTTGTGTCTTTGTGTCTCTGTTTCTTTGTGTATTTGAGCCTCTGTGTTGGTGTGTTGTTGTGTCTTTTTGTTGTGTCTCTCTGCTGTTGCGTTGTTGTGTCTTTGTGTTTTGTCTTTCTGATGAAGTGTTTTTGTGTCTGTGTTGTTCTGTCAATGTGTCTCTGTGTTGTTGTGTTGTTGTTTTTGTGTATCTGTGTTGTGTTGATCTGTCTTTGTGTCGTTGTGTTGTTGTGTTGCTGTGTTGCTGTCATGTTGTTGTGTCTCTGCTTTGTGTCATTGTGTCTTTGTGTCTTTATGTCTTTGTGTCTCTGTGTTGTTGTGTTGTGTCTTTGTTGTTTTGTGTTGTTGTGTCTTTTTGTCTGTGTTGTTGTGTTGTTCTTGTGTCTTTTTGTTGTGTCTCTATGTTGTTGTGTTGTTGTGTCTTTGTTTCTTTATGTCTTTGTGTTGTTGTGTCTTTGTGTCTCTGTGTTGTTGTGTCTTTGTGTCTCTGTGTTGTTGTGTCTTTGTGTCTCTGTGTTGTTGTTGTGTTGTTGTTGTGTCTTTTTGTCGTGACTCTGTGTTGTGGTCTTGTTTTGTCTTTTTATCTCTGTGTTGTTCTATTGTTGTTGTGTCTTTTTGTTGTGTCTCTGTGTTGTTGTGTCTTTGTGTCTCTGTGTTGTTGTGTCTTTGTGTCTCTTTGTCTTTGTGTCTTTGTGTTGTTGGGTCTTTTTGTCTCTGTGTTTTTGTGTTGTTTTTGTTGTGTCTTTTTGTTGTGTCTCTGTGTTGTTGTGTCTCTGTGTCATTGTTTTTTGTTGTGTCTTTGTGTTGTTGTGTCTTGTTTTCTGTGTTGTTGTGTTGTTGTTGTGTCTTTGTGTTGTTGTGTCTTTGTGTCTCTGTGTTGTTTTGTCATTGTGTTGTGTTGTGTCTTTGTGTTTTTCTGTATTGTTGTCTCTTTGTTGTTGTTTTGTTGTTGTGTATTTTTGTTGTGTCTCTGTGTTGTTGTGTTGTTGTATCTTTTGTGTTTTTGTAATGTTTTCTCTTTGTGTTGTTGTGTCTTTTTGTCTCTGTGTTGTTGTGTTGTTGTTTTATCTTTTTGTTCTATCTGTGTTGTTGTGTTGTTGTGTCTTTGTGTCGTTGTGTTGTTGTGTCTTTGTGTCTTTGTGTCTCTGTGTTGTTGTGTCTTTGTGTCTCTGTGTTGTTGTGTTGTTTTGTCGTTGTGTTTTTGTGTTGTTGTGTCTTTGTGTTGTTGTGTCTTTGTGTCTCTGTGTTGTTGTGTATATTTGTCTCTGTGTTGTTGTGTCATTTTGTTGTGTCTTTGTGTCATTGTGTTGCTGTGATGTTGTTGTGTCTCTGTGTTGTTATGTCTTTGTGTTGTTGTGTCTTTGTGTCTCTGTGTTGTTGTGTCATTGTGTCTTTGTGTTGTTGTGTTGTTATGTCTTTGTGTCTCTGTGTTGTTGTGTCGTTATGTCTTTGTGTTGGTGTGTCGTTATGTCTTCGTGTTGTTGTGTCTTTTTGTCTCTGTGTTGTTGAGTTGTTGTGTATCTGTGTTGTGTTGTTGTGTCGTTGTGTTGCTGTGATGTTGTTGTGTCTCTGTGTTATTGTGTCTTTGTGTCCCTGTGTTGTTGTGTCTCTGTGTTGTGTTGTTATGGCGTTGTCTCTCTGTGTTGTTGTGTCTTCTGTCTCTGTGTCGTTGTGTTGTTTGGTTGTTGTGTCTTTGTCTTGTTTTGTCTCTGTGTCGTTGTGTTATTGTGTTTTTGTGTTGTTGTGTTGTTATGTCTTTGTGTCTCTATGTTGTATATTTGTTTTGTTGTGTTGTTTTGTTTTAGTTTTGTGTCTCTGTGTTGTTGTGTCTTTGTGTTGTTGTGTTGTTGTTGTGTTGTTGTGTTGTTGAGTTGTTCTGTTGTTGTGTCTCTGTGTTGTTGCGTCTTTGTGTCTCTGTGTTGTTGTTGTTGTTGTTGTTGTGTATCTGTGTTGTGTTGTGTCGTTGTCTTTGTGTCTCTGGGATGTTGTGCTGTTGTTGTTTGGTTGATGTGTCTCTGTGTCTCTGTGTTTTTGTGTCTCTGTGTCGTTGTGTCTTTGTGTGTTTGTATTGTTGTGTTGTTGTGTATTTGTCTCTCTGTGTTTTTGTGTTGTTGTGTCTTTGTGTTGTTATGTCTTTTTGTCTCTGTGTTGTTGTGTTGTTGTTGTTGTGTCCTTTTGTTGTGTCTATGTGTTCTGGTGTGTTTGTGTCTTTGTCTTGTTGTGTCTTTGTGTCTCTGTGTTGTTGTGTTGTTGTGTTGTGTCTTAGTGTCTCTGTGTTGTTGTGTCTTTGTGTCTCTGTGTCTTTGTGTTGTTGTGTCTTTTTGTCTCTGTGTTGTTGAGTTGTTGTGTTGTGTCTTTTTGTTGTGTCTCTGTGTTGTTCTGTCTTTGTGTCTCTGTGTCGTTGTTTTATTTTGTTGTGTCTTTGTGTTGTTGTGTCTTGTAGTCTATGTGTTGTTGTGTTGTTTTTGTGTCTTTGTGTTGTTGTGTCTCTCTGTCGTTGTGTTCTGTCTTTCTGTTTTTGTTTTGTTGTGTCTTTGTATTTTTGTGTCTTTTTATCTCTGTGTTGTTGTGCTGTTGTTGTTTGGTTGTTGTGTCTCTGTGTCGTTGTATTGTTTTGTTGTGTCTTTGTGTTTTTGTGTCCTTCTGTTGTGTCTCTGAGTTGTTTTGTTTCTTTGTGTTGTGTTGTTGTGTCTCTGTGTTGTTGTGTTGTTGTGTCTTTGTGTTGTGTTAATGTGTCTCTGTGTTCTTGTGTTGTTTGGTTGCCGTGTTGTTTGGTTGTTGTGTGTCTGTGTCGTTGTGTTGTTGTGTCTCTGTGTTGTTGTGTCTTTGTGTCTCTGTGTTGTTGTGTTGTTATTGTTGTTGTTGTTGTTGTTGTGTATATGTGTTGTTGTGTTATTGTTGTTGTTGTTGTTGTTGTTGTTGTTGTTGTTGTGTATATGTGTTGTGTTGCTGTGTCTTTGTGTTGTTGTGTTGCTGTGATGTTGTTGTGTTTCTGTTTTGTGTTGTTGTGTCTTTGTGTCTTTTTGTCTTTGTGTTGTTGTGTTGTTGTTCTGTCTTTTTGTTGTGTCTCTGTGTTGTTGTGTCTTTGTGTCTTTGTGTTGTTGTGTCTTTGTGTCTCTGTGTCTTTGTGTCATCTTTTTGTGTCTTTTTGTCTCTGTGTTGTTGTGTTGTTGTTGTGTCTTTTTGTTGTGTCTCTTTGTTGTTGTGTTGTTCTGTCTTTGTGTCGTTATTTTTGTTTTGTTGTGTCTTTGTGTTGTTGTGTCTTTGTGTTGTTGTGTTTTGTTGTCTATGTGTTGTTGTGTTGTTTTTGTGTCTTTGTGTTGTTATGTCTCTGTGTTGTTGTGTTGTGTCTTTGTGTTTTTATGTTTTTGTTTCTGTGTTTTTGTATTTTTGTGTTATTTTGTTTCTGTGTTGCTGTGCTGTTGTTGTTTGGTTGTTGTGTCTCTGTGTCGTTGTATTATTTTGTTGTGTCTTTGTGTTTTTGTGTCCTTCTGTTGTGTCTGTGTTGTTTTGTTGTTGTTTCTGTGTGTTGTGTTGTTGTGTCTGTGTTGTTGTGTTGTTGTGTCTTTGTTTAGTTTTGTTGTGTCTCTGTGTTGTTGTGTTGTTGTGTCGTTGTGTTCTTGTGTTGTTTGGTTGTTGTGTGTCTGTGTCATTGTGTTGATTTGTTGTGTTGTTGTGTCTTTGTGTTGTTGTATTTTTGTGTCTTTGTGTTGTGTGTCTGTGTTGTTGTGTCATTGTGTCATTGTGTCGTTGTGTCGTTGTGTCTCTGTGTTGTTGTGTCTTTGTGTCTCTGTGTTGTTGCGTTGTTGCGTTGTTGCGTTGTTGTGTCTTTTTGTCTCTGTGTTGTTGTGTCTTTGTATCTCTTTGTTGTTGTGTTGTTATTGTTGTTGTTGTTGTGTATCTGTGTTGTTGTGTCGTTGTGTTCTTGTGTTGTTTGGTTGTCGTGTTGTTTGGTTGTTGTGTGTCTGTGTCGTTGTGTTGATTTGTTGTTTTGTTGTGTCTTTGTGTTGTTGTATTGTTTTGTCTTTATGTTGTGTGTCTGTGTTGTTGTGTTGTTGTGTCATTGTGTCGTTGTGTCTCTGTGTTGTTGTGTCTTTGTGTCTCTGTGTTGTTGCGTTGTTGTGTCTTTGTCTTTTGTCTTTTTGTTTGAAGTGTCTTTGTGTCTCTGTGTTGTTGTGTTGTTGTGTCTCTGTGTTGTTGTGCTGTTATTTTTTTTGTTGTTGTGTATCTGTGTCGTGTTGCTGTGTCTTTGTGTCGTTGTTTTGTTGTGTTGCTGTGATGTTGTTGTGTTTCTGTTTTGTGTTGTTGTGTCTTTTTGTCTTTTTGTCTTTGTGTTGTTGTGTTGTTGTTGTGTCTTTTTGTTGTGTCTCTGTGTTGTTGTGTTGTTGTGTCTTTGTGTTTTTGTGTTGTTGTGTCTTTGTGTCGTTGTGTTGTTGTGTTGTTGTGTTGTTGTGTTGTTGTGTTGTTTTGTTGTTGTGTCTCTGTGTCTTTGTGTTGTTGTGTTTCTGTGTTGTTGTGTTGTTGTGTTGTTGTGTTGTTGTGTTGTTGTGTTGTTGTGTTGTTGTGTTGTTTGGTTGTTGTGTCTTTGTGTTGTTTGGTTGTTGTGTCTCTGTGTCTTTGTGTTGCTGTGTTGTTTGGTTGTTGTGTTGTTTGATTGTTGTGTCTTTGTATTGTTTGGTTGTTGTGTGTCTTTGTTGTTGTGTTGTTTTGTTGTCTTTGTGTTGTTGTGTGTCTGTGTCATTGTGTTGATTTGTTTTGTTGTTGTGTCTTTGTGTTGTTGTATTGTTGTGTCTTTGTGTTGTTGTGTCTTTTTGTCTCTGTGTTGTTGTGTCTTTTTGTCTCTTTGTTGTTGTGTTGTTGTGTCTTTGTGTTGTGTCTCTGTGTTGTTGTGTCTTTGTGTTGTCTATCTGTGTTGTTGTGCCTTTGTGTTGTTGTGTCTTTGTGTCTCTGTGTCTTTGTGTCTTTGTGTTGTTGTGTCTTTTGTATCTGTGTTGTTGTGTTGTTGTGTCTTTTTGTTGTGTCTCTGTGTTGTTGTGTTTTTCTGTCTTTGTGTCTCTGTGTTATTATTTTTTTGTTGTGTCTCTGTGTTGTTGTGTTGTTCTGTCTTTGTGTTTTTGTGTTGTTGTGTCTTTGTGTCTTTGTGTCTCTGTGTCGTTGTGTTGTTGTGTTGTTGTGTTGTTGTGTTGTTGTGTTGTTGTGTTGTTGTGTCTCTGTGTCTTTGTGTTGTTGTGTTTCTGGGTTGTTGTGTTGTTGTGTTGTTGTGTCTTTGTCTCTCTGTGTTGTTGTGTCTTTGTGTCTCTGTGTTGTTGTGTTGTTTGGTTGTTGTGTCTTTGTTTTTTTTGGTTGTTGTCTCTCTGTGTCGTTGTGTTGTTCGGTTGTTGTGTCTCTGTGTCGTTGTGTTGTTATGTTGTTGTGTTGTTTGGTTGTTGTGTTGTTGTGTTGTTTGGTTGTTGTGTCTCTGTGTCTTTGTGTTGCTGTGTTGTTTGGTTGTTGTGTTGTTTGATTGTTGTGTCTTTGTATTGTTTGGTTGTTGTGTGTCTTTGTTGTTGTGTTGTTTTGTTGTGTCTTTGTGTTGTTGTGTGTCTGTGTCATTGTGTTGATTTGCTTTGTTGTTGTGTCTTTGTGTTGTTGTATTGTTGGGTCTTTGTGTTGCTGTGTCTTTTTGTCTCTGTGTTGTTGTGTTGTTGTGTCTTTGTGTTGTGTCTCTGTGTTGTTGTGCCTTTGTGTCTTTGTGTTGTTGTTGTGTCTTTGTGTCTTTGTGTTGTTGTGTCTTTTTGTATATGTGTTGTTGTGTCTTTTTATTGTGTCTCTGTGTTGTTGTGTTTTTCTGTCTTTGTGTCTCTGTGTCATTATTTTTTTTTATTGTGTCTTTGTGTTGTTGTGTCTTGTTGTCTATGTGTTGTTGTGTTGTTTTTGTGTCTTTGTGTTGTTGTGTTGTTGTGTCTCTGTGTCGTTGTGTTGTGTCTTTGTGTTTTTGTGTTTTTGTTTTGTTGTGTCTTCGTATTTTGGTGTTTTTTTGTCTCTGTGTTGTTCTGCTGTTGTTGTTGTTTGGTTGTTGTGTCTCTGTGTCCTTGTATTGTTTTCTTGTGTCTTTGTGTTTTTGTTTCCTTCTGTTGTGTCTCTGTGTTGTTTTGTTGTTGTTTCTTTGTGTTGTGTTGTTGTGTCTCTGTGTTGTTGTGTCTTTGTGTTGTTGTGTCTCTGTGTTCTTGTGTTGTTGTGTCGTTATGTTCTTGTGTAGTTGTGTCTTTGTGTCTCTGTGTTTTTGTGTCTTTGTGTCTCTGTGTCGTTGTGTTGTTTTGTTGTGTCTTTTTGACTCTGTGTTGTTGTGTCTTTATGTCTCTGTGTTCTTGTGTTGTTGTTGTGTCTTTTTGTTGTGTCTCTGTGTTGTTGTGTCTTTGTGTCTCTGTGTTCTTGTGTTGTTGTTGTGTCTTTTTGTTGTGTCTCTGTGTTGTTGTGTCTTTGTGTCTCTGTGTTGTTGTGTGTTTTTGTCTCTGTGTTGTTGTTGTGTTGTTTTGTTGTGTCGTTGTGTTGTTTGGTTGTTGTGTGTCTGTGTCTTTGTGTTGTTGTGTTTCTGTGTTGTTGTGTTGTTATGTTGTGGTGTTGTTGTGTTGTTGTGTTGTTGTGTTGTTGTGTTGTTGTGTTGTTGTGTTGTTGTGTCTTTATCTCTCTGTGTTGTTGTGTCTTTGTGTCTCTGTGTTGTTGTGTTGTTTGGTTGCTGTGTCTTTGTGGTGTTTGGTTGTTGTCTCTCTGTGTCGTTGTGTTGTTTGGTTGTTGTGTCTCTGTGTCGTTATGTTGTTATGTTGTTGATTTGTTTTGTTGTTGTGTCTTTGTGTTGTTGTATTGTTGTTTCTTTGTGTTGTTGTGTCTTTTTGTCTCTGTGTTGTTGTGTCTTTTTGTCTCTGTGTTGTTGTGTTGTTGTGTCTTTGTGTTGTGTCTCTGTGTTGTTGTGTCTTTGTGTTGTGTATCTGTGTTGTTGTGTCTTTGTCTCTCTGTGTTGTTGTGTCTTTGTGTCTCTGTGTTGTTGTGTTGTTTGGTTGTTGTGTCTTTGTATTGTTTGGTTGTTTTCTCTCTGTGTCGTTGTGTTGTGTTGTTGTGTTCTTGAGGGCTGACAGTCTTGACTCTGTGACTGAAGCTCTGTATTTGTCCAATAGGAGTAGTGTTGTTTGGGTGTTGTGTCTTTGTGTTGTTGTGTGTTTTGGTTGTTGTGTCTCTGTGTCGTTGTGCTGTTTTGTTGTTGTGTTGTTTGGTTGTTGTGTCTCTGTGTCGTTGTATTATTTTGTTGTGTCTTTGTGTTTTTGTGTCCTTCTGTTGTGTCTGTGTTGTTTTGTTGTTGTTTCTGTGTGTTGTGTTGTTGTGTCTCTGTGTTGTTGTGTCTTTGTTTTGTTTTATTGTGTCTCTGTGTTGTTGTGTTGTTGTGTCTTTGTGTTCTTGCGTTGTTTGGTTGTTGTGTGTCTGTGTCATTGTGTTGATTTGTTGTGTTGTTATGTCTTTGTGTTGATGTATTTTTGTGTCTTTGTGTTGTTGTGTCTTTGTGTCTGTGTTGTTGCGTTGTTGCGTTGTTGTGTCTTTTTGTCTCTGTGTTGTTGTGTTTTTGTGTCTCTGTGTTGTTGTGTTGTTATTGTTGTTGTTGTTGTTGTTGTTGTTGTGTATCTGTGTTGTGTTGCTGTGTCTTTGTGTCGTTGTGTTGTTGTGTTGTGTTGTTGTGTCTTTGTGTCTTTTTGTCTTTGTGTTGTTGTGTCGTTGTGTTGTTTTGTTGTGTCTCTGTGTTGTTGTGTCTTTGTGTTGTGTTGTTGTGTCTCTGTCTTGTTGTGTTGTTGTGTCTTTGTGTTGTGTCTCTGTCTTGTTGTGTTGTTGTGTCTTTGTGTTGTTGTGTTGTTGTGTTGTTTGGTTGTTGTGTCTCTGTGTCTTTGTGTTGATGTGTTGTTTGGTTGTTGTGTCTGTGTCTTTGTGTTGTTGTGTTGTTTGGTTGTTGTGTCTTTGTGTTGTTGCGTTGTTTGGTTGTTGTGTCTCTGTGTCGTTGTGTTGTGTTGTGTTTTGACTCTGACTGAAGCTGTTTATTTGTCCCATAGGAGCAGTGTTGTTTGGTTGTTGTGTCTCTGTGTCGTTGTGTTGTTGTGTTGTTGTTGTGTATCTGTGTTGTTTTGTTGTGTCTTAGTGTTGTTGTGTTGTTGTGTCTCTGTGTCGTTGTGTTGTTTTGTTGTTGTGTTGTTGTTGTTTATATGTGTTGTTTTGTTGTGTCTTTGTGTTGTTTGGTTGTTGTGTCGTTGAGTTGTTTGGTTGTTGTGTCTTTGTGTTGTTGTGCTCTGTTGTTGTGTCTCTGTGTCGTTGTGTTGTTTTGTTGTTGTGTTGTTGTTGTGTATTTGTCTTGTTTTGTTGTGTCTGTGTTGTTTCGTTGTTGTGTTGTTTTGTTGTTTGGCTGTTGTGCTGTTGTGTCTTTGTGTTGTTTGGTTGTTGTGTCTCTGTGTCGTTGTGTTGTTTTGTTGTGTCTCTGTGTTGTTGTGTCTTTGTGTTGTGTCTTTTTGTTGTTTGGTTGTTGTGTCTCTGTGTCCTTGTGTTGTGTCTTTGTGTTGTTTGGTTGTTGTGTCTCTGTATCATTGTGTTGTGTCTTTGTGTTGTTGTGTTGTTGTGTTGTTGTGTTGTTGTGTTTTTTTGTTTTTGTGCTGTTTGGTTGTTGGGTCTTTGTTTTGTTTGGTTGTTGTGTCTCTGTGTTGTTGTGTTGTTTTGTTGTTGTATTGTTTGGTTGTTGTGTCTCTGTCTCTGTCTCTGTGTAGTTGTGTTGTTGTTTTGTTGTGTCTCTGTGTTGTTCGTGTCTTTGTGTTGTGTCTCTGTGTCTTTGTTTTGTTTTGTTGTTGTGTCTTTGTGTTGTTGTGTCTCTGTGTTGTTGTGTTGTTTTGTTGTTGTGTTGTTTGGTTGTTTTGTCTCTGTCTTGTGTCTTTGTGTTGTGTCTCTGTCTTGTTGTGTTGTTGTGTCTTTGTGTTGCTGTGTTGTTGTGTTGTTTGGTTGTTGTGTCTCTGTGTCTTTGTGTTGATGTGTTGTTTGGTCGTTGTGTTGTTTGGTTGTTGTGTCTTTGTGTTGTTGTGTTGTTTGGTTGTTGTGTCTTTGTGTTGTGTTGTTGTGTTCTTGAGGACTGACAGAGTCTACGTCTTGACTCTATGATTGAAGCTGTTTATTTGTCCAATAGGAGCAGGACGACCAATGAAATCGTAGGAGGACGACCAATGAAATCCTCAGATGTGTCCTGTCACTTCCTGCTCTGAAGCTTTCATCTTTGACTTCACTGATCATCCCTCGGCTGTGAAAACGTCTCCTCTGTTATCGTCTGTGTTTGAGTCTCTGATCTGTAAATACATTTTGAATCTCTCTGTGACTCATTGGCTGGACTCTTGCATTCCTATTAGGATGATGTTTGTGTTGAAACAAAAGGGGCGGCGGGAGGCGTGGCCTGATTTGCTGCTTGTTATTATTTACAGTCTATGGTCGCAACCAGTTATTTGTCCAAATAATCATCAAGTGTGTGAGGTCACTACGATTATTTTACTGCTGGAGTATTCCCGATCTGGAATCATAAATATCAATCATGGACAATTTTTTTTTACAGGCAATTAGAGAAGCGACATTTGACGGAACAGACTTTGTAGGTGGTCTCTTCCTGAGGTTGTTTCTATGTGAGGTGATGGACAGATCTTAATTTTTAAGAGGAAGAATATGCGACATGTTCCACATAAATATATCATAAATCCAGTCTATCCTGTGTAAATGTGTCTCTGAGTCATGACTGTCTACAATGAGTGAGAAGCTCGAGTCCCGCTGGCTGTGTTGTTGTCAGAGCCGTGTTTACGTGGACATGTCCTGTTCTGCTGTGGACTGATTCCACCTGAGCGACCTTTGACCTTTTAGCAGGAAGTTAAAAGGGCACTACTGAGACTCCACCAATCGGCTGCCTTCTGCATGTACCTTATCTACAAAGGACGTCACCCGCTCAACAGGTCGGCGGCCAGCTTGGTGTGTTTTGGTTTCACAACGGGAGGAGACGGAGACACTCTGTCCATTTGAATATGCAGTCATTAATGATTTAAACTAGAAGTTTATGACAAACTCATCGAGACAGACACGTAAACAGTGAGCGACGACATGAGGCAGATGCAGTCAGCTGACTGTTCAGAGCTCAGTTTAAAGTTTTATTAAAGCAACAAACAGTACAGTCATGTGACCGTCCTCCAGCCGTCTGAAGACCAAACTGTTTCCTGTTCAGACCTCGTTGCTTCCTGTTTGTCTTTGGAGCAGATCCATAAAGTCCGAGCTCCGATCGATCAGCTGATCATCGAACCGATCAGCTGACAGTCTTAGAAAATGCATAGAAGGCAAAGATCATAATCCTCATAGAGAGTGCAGGGCTGAGGGGCAGGGCTAAAGGGCAGCACAAAAGGTTTGTGGGAGATGTAGTGTAACTGAGAAGGTGACAGACAGATGGTGAAATAATGTTTGATTCGTCATAACATGATGTGATGGATGTTTTCTGCATCGACCCTGAAACTGATCGTCTTTGTAGCCGTTATCAGCAGCCATGTTTTACAACCTCTCTTCCTGCAAGACTCAGGACTGTGGATTAACGTCTGGGTTACTTTGTACAAAGAAACAAAGGAACTGAGCCTGTCTCCCTCTCAGACAGGCTCTGGAAGACAGGATATAATGAACTTTTACAACACCTGGAATAAACAATCGAGCGGAAACAGGACACTCTGCTATCTACGAATTGACCCCAAAGACATGAACTATGACCGAAAGCAGTCTCTGCAAAGTCGTAAAATTGACCATCTGTTGAAGGATTGCTGAAGAACTGATTAAACCACAGCGTTCAATTCTGTATCAAATGAACATTTATGTCTTTCTTCGTCTAGATATTTGTAATTGTCACATTGAATGTATTATAATCATCTTTTTAAACTCAAAATCAGATTTTCAGAATAGGAATAAGAGTTATATTAGTTTTAATAGGAATTTGACGTGGAGCGCTATTGCCATCGAGTGTTAGAATATCCATGAATACGTAACCTTCATAATTATACATTTAGATGTGTTATAAAGCATACTCTTTAATATTATATATATATATATATATATATAGTTATTTAAAGACACCAATTTCTTCTCCTACTTTATTAATATGTCTTATTAAGAATGCTGACTGTATAACATGGTTTTTTTCATCTACAGGCTGGGATTAGCTGAGGATGTTCCCAGATGGTGTGATTTTCATCTTAACATGAATCTGATAGAAATGTTTGTCTAAATATATGACGTGAACCTACATCAATGTGGATCTGATAGAAATAATATCAAAATGAATGTATGGTGACGTATATATGTTTAGATTCTTATTCTTAATCTTACTGAGTAAACTCGGTTTAGTTTAAACAATTGTCCTCCGGTCAGAATGGGAGTCACCCGTGGGCGGCCCTTCTTCTCCTGCGGCCCTTCTTCTCCTGCAGACCCCCCTCCCCTCATCCAGCTGATAAGAGTTCACACTGAGCTCAGATCTCCAGTTTTGGTTTTTAGTTTTTTTGGGTTTGTTGAAGATTAGAGCTTCAGCTCTTGCTCGCTTCTCTTCGGACTTCGGAATCACTAAGTTTGTGCCGTAGTGACGACTCTGCTGAACTTTTATTTTCACGCACAATTTTTGGAAACATCAATTCTTTCTGGCTCAAGCAAGTCTTTTGAACTTTCTTCTCTAAAGTTTTTGCTCTTCAATTTTGAACGCCAATTCCTTAGTTTGGATTCATTGAGATGGAGATCCGGTTAATCTGAATTGGAAATCGACGTATCAAAAGACTCTTTAATACTTTTTTCCCTGTTGGATCCCCTTGGAGCTTCTGAGACGACGGCTGAACCGACATACAATCTCCATCCCAGCTGCACACTCCGACCAAGGTGTCAAGAGCATCTAATCTGGCCCGTGGACCTCTCTGGGCCTGAAAAGAACCGCTTGCCAGAGACTGAAATGCGGGACCAGCCGGCGGAGTTTAATCGAACACATCTCACAGTAAGACTGCTGGTGGCAAGGGGTGTTGGAAGATTAATGAGTCGTGTCTATTCAGAGCCCTCCTTTAAATCCAAATAGAATCCCAAAATTCGTTTATAAACTTTTTCCTTTTTGACCATTTTCTGATTAAGTCATTCAAACAATACTGCGTCTTATCTCATTACTAAATATATAATGTCACCATACATTATAATTGCATTATCCTGATCATAATAATCATATTCTTTATCTTTTTCATCTATACCTCATTGTTTACCCCTTTTTATATTAAATTTTACACATAAAATTCAGGACTTTGTGTGTTTTTTTGTTTAACATTTCCAGAACTTACTTCTTTCAAGATATGAAACTGACTGATTAATTAATTAACTTAAACCATTAAAGTTATTTTCTTCCTTTAAACAGGAAGTGGTCCCTTCTTAAATCCGAGGTTAAATAAAGAAATAACATCTTAATAATTTAATTACGTTACATCTTTAATTATCGATCTGATGACTGAGGGACGCTCGTGGTACACGGGGGTCGGGGGTTTAAAGAAATCGAATTGGATGATCTAGAAATTGGGTTGGTCAGAAGATTATGTACTCAGGTAGAATTAGGTGGATCATCCTGATCCCAGCAGAGGGCGGATCCGGACTGAAGTTCAGGAACACAATGACGGGAAATGTCTTAAAATGTAAAATATAAAAACATCTTCTGTTAGCATTTAAGAAGCAGCTGCAACCATCGATTTTCTAAATGAAGGTCGTCAATATGTTCTCTGATAGCACGAGATTTAAAACGATACGATCTGTTAATTTAATGATCCATTGAGTCAGATCTTCAGTTCTATTGTAATCAAAAACAGGGTCCCAAAGTGCTGACATGGTGTGAACAGGAAGTGATGTGGTGTGAACAGGAAGTGATGTGATGTGTCATGGCGGCGTTCCCTGTGCAGACGGAGGCTGAAATAAAAAGAGGCACTTTGATGATCGGAGCCACAGGTCGACGCCTGCTCCTCCATGGCTGTTGCTATAGAAACAGGGCATCCTTGTCAGCCAGGTTGCCATGGCGATGTTATGATTATTGACAGCCAACAGGACCACAGCCGGACCTGAACTGTGTGTGTGTGTGTGTGTGTGTGTGTGTGTGTGTATGGCTCTGTTACATCATCAGGGTTAAATTATTATATTATTTTATTTTTTACAAGGAAGCAGGCAAATCAGTTCATCTCTATTTAATCTCTAATAACAATAATATGAATAATATGAATAATAATAACATCATTGAGCCTTTACATGTTTATAAAAATAAAAAAAATCATTCCAGTGATATTCACATGCTCAGGTTACAGAATCACACACGGCACCCTCACAGGTGGGCGAGGTTCAGTCTCTAAGGTTCTCACGTTGTTTGCGTACAGGTTTTTAGAGAGGAAGATGAGGATGATGAGGATGATGAAGATGATGACATCATCGCAGACAGAGAGGAGCAGCTCTGTATCGGCCCCGACATGAGGGGTCCTGAGGGTCTGGTATCATGACGCTGGTTTAACGACAGCAGGTGTGTGAGTGTGTGTGTGTTCACCTGCTGTTGTCTCACACACGCACGCACGCACGCACGCACGCACGCACACACAGAAAGTTTTTTCAGCCTGCAGCACTCACTCCTGAGTCTTTGCAACATATTTGCTTCCTCCATTGTCGTCTAGTTTGAACACAACTTTTTATTCTGCACGGAGCTCGCTCTACTTTTCTCATTAATTATTTTTCTCTTCTGACATTTCATTCAACAGAAAGAGAGAGAGGGAAAATAAAGCTGCAACCAAACTAAGATAGCGTGACTGTTTGCTATCAAGTTAGCATGATTCCTCCTGTCGCTTTAAAAACGATTTCTCTACAGTAGACTCCGTACTTTTTGTCTCTGTAAGGATGCTGTAGGATGGATGCTGATTGGTCAGTGGTGAGGATGAAGTTAACCGGCTGCTCAGGAGAAGGTTAGCAACTGTTACCATGGTGATAAAACGTGGTCACAATGACGACTTGCGCTGGTTAAAGTGAACCAGCGTCATTATACCAGAATGTGAAGCTCGATTCAACTCTAATATGGCTTCATGATACAGGTCCCAGGATGCACAGAGGCATTATGGGTATAAAAAAAACAGTTCGTAAACTAGGTGGCTCTGTGTGCCGCTGTTACGTCATTGGCCAATGAGAGGTCTCAAAACCCAACCGCATAAAACAGAAATTGTCCGTCGTCCAATCAGACGCAGGCAGAGGCGGGTCATCTCTCAGCTGGCCGATCGAAAAGCCCTTATATAGTCGATTTAAAAAAAAAGACAACATCTTCTCTGTGAGCCAATCAGGGAGAGAGACCGCCCACTAGTTCCCGCCGAGGGGCTGTCGCTCATCTTCGTCGCTCAACGGCATGAGGAAGGAAAATGTTGCTTTCTGAGGAGACGCGGAGCTCCCAGAATGCTTGCCGTTGCCGGTGGTGCTGTGTTCTCTCTCCTCCTCCGGGTCGGCCTCCATCACTCTCCTCCTGCTTTTTGTCTTGCTCCTCCTCCTCCTCTCCTTGGCTCTCCCTCCGGACTCCTCCACCTCCGACCTCTCCTCCGGCAGGGCCATGTCCCAGGAAGGGGCACTATGGCTGGGTAAACTCTTTTTTTTTAGATTTATTTTTGGGCTTTTTTGTGCCTTTAATACAGAGATAGGACAGTGGATAGAGTTGGAAACCAGGGAGAGAGAGCGGGGAATGACATGCGGAAAGGGGCCATGGGTGGAGGTGAACCCGGGCCTACCGCTTGAGACGAGAGTCTCAACACATGGGACGCGCGCCCTAACCATTGCGCCACCAGCGCGCCCTGGCTGGGTAAACTCTTACTCCTCTTCCCCTGCTCCCTCTGGTTCTCCTTCTTCTCCTTCTGCTTGACTGTCTGACTTCTTCTCCCCCTCCTCCTCCTGTTCTTCTTTTGGTTACACACTCTCTCCTCCTGCTCTCTCCTCCTGCTGTACCAACACCTCCTCCCCTGTGCTGGCTGAAGGAGGCGGTTGTCATGGTTACTGTATCTGCATCCTGCTCCTCTGTGTGTGAGGAGGAGGAGGGGGAGAGGGCTCCTTCCTCAGGGCCTGAAGGGCAGAAAGAGAAATAGAATGAGCTGCAGTTCCTCAGACAACCACCAGGTGCTGCTGTTTACTTTCTTCTGCAGAAAAACGACGCTGACCTCTCTCACATTAAATCTGTTCTTATTCAAAACTAAAATCTGAGACTCATAACTCTACAGCTTTTTAACGCCACAATAAAACTTTGCTTCATTTGAAATAAACACAAGGCACAAGTTTCTCTAGCTGATGATTTAAATGTTGTGGAACCATCTACAGGTGGAGCAGCTACAGGAACACGTGAAGAAGAAAGGGATGAGGCTCAGTGAAGATCAGAGAAAGTTACCAACCGCAAATTCTCAGTGCGTCCAATCACGTAGAAGCAGGGCTCGCCCTGTTTGGAGTTTGTCATACAGAGAGAGAGGCAGGACAGCTCCACTGAGGAGAAGGAGGAGGAAGAGGAGGAGGAGGAGGAGGAGAAGGAGGATGAGAAGGAGGAACAGGAGGAGGAGGAGGAGGAGGAGGAAGAGGAGGAAGAGGAGGAAGAGGAGAGAAGAAGAGGAGGAGGAGGAGGAAGAGGAGAGGGAGAAGGAAGAAGAGGAGGAGGAGGAGGAGAAGGAGGATGAGGAGGAGGACGAAGAGGAGGAGGAGGAGGAAGAGGAGGAGGAAGAGGAGAGAAGAAGAAGAGGCGGAGGAAGACAAGGAAGACGAGGAGGAAGAGGAGGAAGAGAAGGAGGAGGAGGAGGAGGAAGAGGAGAGGGAGGAGGAGGAAGAAGAGGAAAAGGAGGATGAGGAAGAGGAAGAATAGGAGGAGGAGAAGAAGGAGGAGAGGGAGGAGGAAAAGGAGGAGGAGGAGGAAGAAGAGGAGAGGGAGGAGGAAAAGGAGGAGGAGGAGGTCAGGAGGAAAAAAAAGTAAAGTCAGAGATATAATCAAGAGAATCCAGAACTGTGATTGGATGATTTCAGGCTCAGTGAAAACTTCCTTAAATAATTTAAATGAACTTGAATGAACAAGAGAAGAACAAAGAGGGGCGGGGTTAAAGAGAGGCTATCCTTCCAGCTTTAACAGACGATAAATCTAAAAGAAATACATGGTAAGCTTAGTTCTGGTTCTGATCTTACAGCTGAATAAAAAGAAAAAAACCCTGGGAGAAAAAGATCACAACAACAAAATGTAGAAACCGGCTAAGAAGAAACCAGTCAGTCGTCAGTCAGATGGTCGTCTGTCCTCAGAGAGAAGATGGTTAAAGAGTCACTAAACCCCCAGACCCTCTTCATTCAAACCTATTTATGGGCATTAAGTAGCGTTATCGATCGAGGAGGCTAGCGTCCTGCAAGCTGTTGGCCCTGGTTCAAGTCCGACCTGTCACTCCTTTCCTACTTGTCAACAGGACCTAAAGATGTGTGTGTGTGTGTGTGTGTGTGTGATCCTGATGATCCCCTCCGTCTCTGAGTCTGTATAGTTTGTGTCTATCAGAGTCTTAGATCAGCAGCTTAAAATTCAGCCTGGACGTAGAAGTTACAGCCCAGATCCACTTCCGTCTTCAGCTGCTGAGAGCACGACTCCTGCACACACACACATTGTTCTTCAGAATCTGTTTTCCAGCTGAAAATAAGTTCAGAATATGTAACACAGAACTTTTAGTTTGGACTCCAAATGATTAATGAAATAAAGTCATTGAAATTTAAAATAATTACTCCAGCAGGAAGTCCGTCCAAGCATTTAATGTATTTTATCTCAACAACTATTAGAGACAGAATTAGAGTACATGGAAAAACAACTCGACAGTGAAGGAATAAAGATAGATGTGTACACGATAAGTTTCTTTACTTTTTGAGACTTCAAAGGCTCCCTACCTTTAGAAGGAATAAAACATACATATATAAATATTTATATCTTTTATAAGCTGATGTGCTGACAGGTGAGTCTCTTCTATCTCCCTCGGTTCTGTAGTTGGACCAGTCTCGTGACATCACTGTAAACAAACATGGCGGACCACTGGCGTCCCTTTACCTAGCTGGCATGACTTAAACTCTGTTCATTCAAACCCGAACGAGTAAGTATTGTAAAAAAAGACGAAACTCTCAGTGTTTGTAGTTTATGTCTGACTAATGTTGTAAAACGTGTTGTATTTAAGTTGCCTGGACCCACTCCCACCATTGTTGCTACACTCTACCGCCCCCCTAAACCACACAGTGACTTCTTAAATGACTTTGCTACTCTACTCACCCATTTATCTACTCTTTCACCAAATGTAATATTGTTGGGGGACTTTAATATACACATGGACAATAGCAATATGCCTCTTACCAGAGACTTTTCATCATGCCTGGAGAGTTTTGGATTCCATCAATACATAGATTTTCCGACACACACAAAAGGTCATAATCTGGACTTAATCTGTTGTTCTGTTCTCACCCCCTCCAACTGCACAGCTGATGAACTCCACCATGTAACTGACCATTTCCTCCTTTCATTCAATGCTGCACTTTGCCTCTCTGCAATCAAGTCTCCATGTCTCATTTCATTTCGGAATATAAAGGACATCAACACAAATACTCTCTGCTCCAATATTGATTTTTTTTTATTCTGAAAATAAGAAAACACAACAAATAAGAAAACACAACAACAAATAAGAAAACACAACGACAAATCAAAAAACACAACAACAAATAAGAAAACACAATGACACTAACTTTAACGGAAAAGGTAGGTACCTGGTATCGCTCATTGGACGAATGCAATGTCCATCTTTCAACCGGAAGCATGTTGCTTCCGCGAGTTGATTTCAAACATGAACGAAACCAGGGAATCAGACTCTAGTCTCTACTCTCAGAGAATATTTTGATGCAGGCCATACATATGAGGTGATATTAGATATGCTGTCAACCTATCACAACATTAAAATAGCCGTACGCTAAAGACACGTTTAAAAGAAGCAGGTTTGTACAGACGACGGAACTATTCTCCACTAGCCGAGGTGAGACGTGCCATTCAGACTGAGCTGCAGGGGCTCTGGCAACTCTTCGGCTATCGGACTATGTGGCAAGTTCTTCAACAAAAACACAAACTACGTGTGAAACGAGAAGTAGTTATGAACTTGTTGAAACAACTAAATCCACGTGGGACGGCTTTGAGAACATGCTGGAGGTTTACAAGACGCATGTATCATTCCATCGGTCCGAACTACATATGGCATGCAGATAGCTATGACAAACGGAAACCCTTTGGATTGGCCCTCTCAGGATGTATAGATGGCTTTTCGAGAAGAATAATGTGGCTTGTTTGTGGAAATACTAACAACAACCCATCTGTCATCGCGCACAATTATATTAATTGTATATTAAAAGTGTTGGTGTGATCCCAATGAGATTAAGAACTGACCTCAGAACAGAAAATGGGACAATGGCAGCAATACAATGTGCCCTCCGCCATGCACATACGGACTACTATGGAGGCTCGTCAAGCCACAGTGACGGCTCATCAATAGGGAATTAGCGTATCGAGTCATGATGGTCCTTTTTCAGAAGAGGAAGGTATGTAACTATGTATTGCCTAGTGATCAGATCAAAATGAGAAGTGGTGACTATTATGAATTATTTTTTTCAGACCACTCTTTAAAATCCTGATAACATTCCTCATCTCAGCCCTCTGGATTATTCAATCAATTAAACATTTCTCCTCTTTGCATTTAATGTATTCCTAGGTCTCAGTTTTGGATGGACCTGTTTGGAGACCTAAGAGACTCTGGACATTTCAACGGTTGCCATGAACACCAGTGCTTACTGAGATTCTGCTTCAGTAATGTTCTGCAGAAAGACCTCCTCCAGTGTCCACTAGAAGTGGAGAGTATGGCGGCGTGCGGTCAGGCAGGTGCTGCCTCGCTGCCATTCAGCTCCAAAAAACTCAATAACTCTCAAACTCATTCTCTGAACAAGCGATACAGTAAACGTGGTAATGTATCTAGAGGCACCTTCCTGTATTTCAAGATTACCACTTTGATCGCCATCTATACTGTTGCTCTTTTTGTTAATTCAGTACGGCCGTGTTTCAATGCAATCAATCAACGCACGGGGAATGACAACAGCTGCTCCAAACTTTTTGAGCTCCCTTTGTTCTGTGGATATACTGCTGACATATGTTTTCCTGCCGGAAATGTTGCTTTATATCGCAAAGTCCTTAACAACGGAAAAGCGACCATCCCAAATGCTGCTTTTTCAAATAAAACAATTACGCGCAAGGCTCCCCAACTACTGCGGAAACTCTCTGGCTACCTGTTGTTTACCCTTCTGCTTGAGGGAGATGTTCATCTTAATCCCGGGCCAATTGAGGGAGATGTGGGTCCAGATTACCATCGAGATGCACTCGTGGAGAATATCCATCACTATCCTGAGTTTACTGTTTTAAACAACAATCTGCTTGAAACCCGAAGCCGCCAGTCTGGGTGAGTTTTATACTGTCTTCACTACACTACCAGCGGTGATTTTATCGTGCGCTATGACACAGTGCACGGAAAATCATGTGCAACAAAATAACTGTGGATCAATAAACAGGATAAAGCGCAAAATAAATCCTGCAATTGTGGAACAATTGGAACAAAAGTTTACTAGTATTAAACTTGTAAAGTATTAAACTTTTCAGAACTGTAAACCACGCTCGCATGCTGTGGGATCCTCAGGCCAAACCAAGCAGATTATTAGGGGGACATTTAAATATCCGAAGTGCTGTTCCTAAAAATGATCAGCTACAGCATCTTTTATATGAATCAAACTTGGACTTCCTCTGCTTGTCAGAAACATGGTTACACGAAAATTCTCCTGCTGACGTATTAAATGTTCATGGCTACAATATGTTTAGAAGAGACAGATCTAATGGTCAGGGTAGCGGTGTATTGTTTAATGTCAAAGACAGTATAAATTGTAGACAAATTCATTTTTCCTGTGTTAATGACATGGAATGTATTATTCTCAAATTAAATCTCTCTGCCCAAATGTCATTCACTATGATAAAAGTGTTGATGATAACTGTAATTCTTTCATGGTTAAACTTGAAACAATCATACACAGCTTTAAGAGAAAAATTAGGTGTAAACCAGTTACAAAAAACCACCTACCTTGGATAAATGAGGCTATTCGGTCACTAATGAAACAGAGGGACCATGCCCTTAAAATGGCTCTTAAAAATAAACTGGTCCATGAGAGACGTCTTTATACTACACTGAGAAATAAAGTTTTAAAAGAGCTCAGGCAGGCAAAAGCAACATTTTTTATTAATGCTATTCATGAAGCCAGGGGAAATACCAAAGAAATCTGGCAGAATTTTAAAAAATTGACAGGGAAACTAAATGACATTAGTAAACCAATAGAAATTAATATAGAGGGAAATTTAACTCATGATTCGAGTAAAGTGGCAGCCGCATTTAATTGTTATTTTATTAATTCTACAAAAACTCTATCTCAGAATTTTTCTGGATCAAATTACTCTCTTACCCCTTTAAACAAAGATGCTCCCACTTTGATATTCAGAGAAGTGACAGACTCTAAAGTAAATATGATTATCTCTTCTCTTCATGGTTCGAGGGCTAAAGATATATATGGGATGGATACAGTATTTATTAAAACCCATAAGGAGGCACTTAACCCTTCTATATCAAAAATTGTAAATTGGTCCATCAATGAAGGAGTGTTTCCCGACTCCTGGAAAACTGCTATAATCACACCAGTATTCAAATCAGGTGATCACACTGTTGCATTCTTCCAGTAGCATCAAAAATTGCAGAGAAATGGATCTCTGAACAGATTACCACCCATTTAAATATAGGTTCTGTCCCATTGCATCCTATGCAATTCGGGTTTCGAAAAAATCACTCTACGGAAACGGCTAATTGTTTTCTTTTGGAAAGTATTAAGTCTAAATTGGATAAGGGTGGAGTTGTGGGAGCTGTTTTTCTTGATTTAAAGAAAGCCTTCGATTTGGTTAATTATGAGGTTTTAATTGCCAAGTTATCTAAGTTTAATTTCTCACCTGATGTCATTAAATGGATAAAATCATACCTAACAGACAGGAAACAATGTGTTCGTGTGGATCATACAAATTAAAATATAACTGACATTCATGTGGGTGTACCCCAAGGTTCAATTTTGGGTCCCCTGTTATTTAGTTTATATATTAATGACCTACCTGAAGTCTGTCCACCTACTGTAACTTGTCAGATGTATGCTGATGACTCAGTCATATATCTACACACTAAAAACAAGAGGCAAGCTGCAGAAGAGTTATCAGCTACAATGGTCAACATCTCAAATTGGTTAGCAAATTCATGTCTGCACCTCAATGTCAATAACACAGTATGTATGTTTTTAAAAAAAATCTGCAAATAAAGATCCAGATCCTCCTGTTACGGTAGAAGGAAGAACACTCTTAGTGGTACAAGAGTTTAAATATCTAGGAATATTAATAGATTCAAAACTTACATTTAAATCACAAGTTAAAAAGTAGTGAATAGAATAAAATTTAATTTAGCGAATTTCAGACACATTAGGAATAATTTAACTACGGAGGCCTCAAAGTTGTACATGAATGCCATGATTTTATCACATATGAATTACTGTATCACCAGTTGGACACAAACAGGACGGACCACATTAAGATCAGTTGAGACACTTTATAAACAGACCTTAAAAATGTTGGATAAAAAGTCAAATTCATATCATCATTGTAAAATCCTAACTAAATATAATTTATTAAACTGGGAAAAAATGATTAAATTAGCCGACATTTTACTTGTATATAAATTTTTTCATCATATGGCTCCCCCTCCACTCAATTAATTCATTTAACAAAATCTAAATACATCTACCAGAGCATCTGCAAGAGGGGATTGTAAAATTCCATGTAAAAAAAGTAGTTTTGGGCAATCAGTCTTTTCTTATCGAGCAACACATACTTGGAATACTATACCCACAGAACTAAGGAACATAACATCTCTGAAATCCTTTTCTAAATCTATAAAACAATGGTTATTCAAAAATCAGACATGCTGCCATAATCTGGATTAATATACTTTGTCTTTACTTGTAGTCTGTGCTTTTGTCAGTGTTTAAATGCTCATGTATTTAAATGTGCTATATGTTACACACATTTTTATTTTATGTCTGTGTGCTGCTTTATCAATTTCTTCCATGCATATGTGTTGTTTAATTTGTTATACTTATGTGTTCTTGTGTCTATGTTTTTGTGTTGCATTTTCCTGTTTGCTTTTTAATGTTTTCTTAAATGTCATCAACCTGCCAGGGACTGCAGATGAAAATTAGCCTGCAAGGCTAAATCTGGCACATTTACATGTGTGACTTTGTTGCTCTTGTTAATTAATGTGTGTTGTCCCTTTTAAATAAAGAAATAAAAAATAAATAAAAATGTAGGGACCTCTGGACAGGATTCAACCATCCAGACTTGCCTCATGTCCTGGAGGGATTCCAAATGAACTCTATTTGTTGCCTCACAGGTACTCCACATCATAAATGATCATAAACTGAATATTGTATTATAACAAATTGCACTGCACTCGTTATGGTAACTATATTTGGATTATTGTATATTTTTGGAAATTATAGTATTTAATATAATTTATAGGCTAGTTGTCCTGCATTTGTTTACTTTCACATTTCTGCATCAACAAGAAACTACATTTCTAATATCTTGGTAAAAACCCTTTCATAATTCTATAATTGCCTGAATTTGCAGGTTTGTTTCAAGGGACTGTGGATTTGCTGTTGAAGACAGGGAACTAAATGTGTTTCCGGAGGCCAGGGAAACAATTGATTCATGCGGTGACCCAGACATTCAGGATTATCTACAACAGGCTGTGAAACAAATGGATTACAGCAGCCACAAAATAGCTGGGTTATAGATATGGACTATACTGAAGCCCTTATCACATATTCCATGTTACAGTAAACATATAGCTGAGAAAAAATGTTTCTGCTTTAGCAGGAGATGGCTTTAGGGCCATACATTACTGACTGGACTGTAAGTGCTTATATTTTGGGAAATTCTAGAGTCTTAATTGTGAACTGACATATAAGTGGCATAAAGGGTTTTAATTGTTAATAAAAGGACGATCTACCAAAATTCTCAAATGTGGTACTTTCAATTTTCAGGTTTGGTAACTGGAATTCTTGCAAGCACAAAATATTTTAGTCTGTGTGAACTGATATCACTATTTACACTACATGTAGAAAATCTAGTTGACAGTTTCCTTGTATAGTATGCCATGTTAACAGCAGATACTGTGCATTAATGCTACAGAAGTCACAAGCTAAATAATTCACAACAAATTACACAATTGACATCTGTACACACCAGTATTTTACCATCATAAAGTGTTGTTTTATTTATTGAAAACCAACATATGTTGCAGAATACATTATATTTGTTAGTAAATACACTGTCATAGTATTTTTTCGAATGAGAGTAAGCCATGAAAACAAAGAAACAGCAAAATAAAAAACAAGGAGCTAAAATCAGGACAAGAACCGTGAAGTGTGAACCGTTTCCAAGTTTTGAAAACATCTAAATACATTAACAGATCTGGGGCCCATTTCTGAAAGAAGGTTTTGTGTAAACTCTGAGTCAGTTAACCCTGAAATGAGGGAAACTCTGGGTGTTCCGTTTCAGAAGAGGAGGTCACTCAAACCCAAGAAAGAGGGGTAACTCCAGGCTGTTTCAGAGGGAGAGGTTACTTTACCTCTGAGTCAATTACTATAGTAACTGAGTCTGTGAACTTAACCTGGTCGGGAGCAGGTTTTCTTCAATGAACCTCGAGTTTCTCTAGGTCTCCTCCCTCTTTCAGAGAGAAATGCCATTTCATTTCCTCATTCTTTCATTCAGTCCGTATCACGCCGTGTTAGTGACCATTTGTCTGAATAAAAATCCAAGTTGTTTTAATATGATATGTTAGGATGGCAATAGCCTACTACAGCGTATAAAACAAACTATTTTATCGAACATGGCATGTCTTTAAGTCGGTAAGAAGGGGCTGCATTACTCCTCAGAGAATTAGAGCTTATGCTACATTAACGTCGGGAGATGTTGATAGGGTTAATTTCTAAACTAAACAGGATAAAGGTGAGAGGACATCTAGCCTATGTGTGTGAATACAGCTTTATGTTGAGGATAAAGTTAATGCACATTCAAATAAACTCTGAATGAAGTTAACTATGAATCTATATGAGCCTGTTATGTTATTATATTTCATTTTGAGCTGTTTAAAAGTCAATTTTCTTCTGCTGGATTGCATCTTAATGAAAATAAATTGTATAGGTTGAATAGCCTACCATTCCATCAGTTTTGACCTGCAATATTATAATTCTGATTAGATATTAAATTAATAGACTTTACGTGCTGACGCGAGCAGCTGTTTTCTCTTACACCACTTTTCTCTCCTTTGCCGCCGTAGCCTGTGGCCACATGAAGATATTGATGTATTTCGAGATGGTTAAATTAGGAGGATCTCTTTTTTGTCACCTATTGCCATGGTAAATCCTAGTATCGGGGCTCCATTCATGTTGGCTTTTTATTGTCGTGGTGCACTCGCTGAACACCGAGTGGACCTACTCAGAGTTGATTTAACTAATTCAAATCTGCTGATCTGGAACCAAAAACTCAGAGTTTCCCATCTGAGAGCAAATCAGCTCAGAGCTCAGGGTTAGACTGAGGGTTTGTTCAACCTTCTTTCAGAAACGGGCCCCAGGTCTGTCAGTGACTGCCTCAGAGTCAAACAATGTTTATCAGCAGTCACAGGGGATAATACAATCACTCTTAATGGATGTCAAATCTTGTAACCTCTTGCCACAACCACTGCAAAAGTTCGGCCGTACATTTTTTGGGAGATCTTAGCCACAATTTGGGCAATACATCATGAATTTTAAATCTCTGCTTACTTCGTTGACAGTTCTCTGCCAAAGGCGTATGAAGCGTTTACTTCCGGTTGAAAAGATGGACATTGCGTTCGTCCAATCAGCGACGATCCTTGACGACTGCAGGTACCTATATTTTCCATTAAAGTTAATATCATTGTGTTTTTTGATTTGTGGTTGTGTTTTTTGATTTGTTTTTGTGTTTTGTAATTTGTGGTTGTGTTTTGTGATTTGTTGTTGTGTTTATTGATTTGTGGTTGTGTTTTCTTATTTGTTGTTGTGTTTTTTGATTTGTGGTTGTGTTTTGTAATTTGTGGTTGTGTTTTGTGATTTGTCGTAGTGTTTTTTGATTTGTGGTTGTGTTTTGTAATTTGTTGTTGTGTTTTTTGATTTGTGGTTGTGTTTTCTTATTTGTTGTTGTGTTTTTTGATTTGTGGTTGTGTTTTGTAATTTGTGGTGGTGTTTTGTGATTTGTCGTAGTGTTTTTTGATTTGTGGTGGTGTTTTGTAATTTGTTGTTGTGTTTTTTGATTTGTGGTTGTGTTTTGTAATTTGTGGTTATGTTTTGTAATTTGTTGTTTTGTTTTGTAATTTGTGGTTTCTTATTTGTGGTTGTGTTTTGTGATTTGTGGTTGTGTTTTCTTATTTGTTGTTGTGTTTGGTGATTTGTTGTTCTGTTTTGTAATTTGTTGTTGTGTTTTGTAATTTGTGGTTGTGGTTTCTTATTTGTGGTTGTGTTTTGTAATTTGTGGTTGTGTTTTCTTATTTGTTGTTGTGTTTTGTGATTTGTTGTTGTGTTTTGTAATTTGGGGTTGTGTTTTGTGATTTGTTGTTGTGTTTATTGATTTGTGGTTGTGGTTTCTTATTTGTGGTTGTGTTTCTTATTTGTGGTTGTGTTTTGTAATTTGTGGTTGTGTTTTCTTATTTGTTGTTGTGTTTATTGATTTGTGGTTGTGTTTTCTTATTTGTTGTTGTGTTTTTTGATTTGTGGTTGTGTTTTGTAATTTGTGGTTGTGTTTTGTGATTTGTCGTAGTGTTTTTTGATTTGTGGTTGTGTTTTGTAATTTGTTGTTGTGTTTTTTGATTTGTGGTTGTGTTTTCTTATTTGTTGTTGTGTTTTTTGATTTGTGGTTGTGTTTTGTAATTTGTGGTGGTGTTTTGTGATTTGTCGTAGTGTTTTTTGATTTGTGGTGGTGTTTTGTAATTTGTTGTTGTGTTTTTTGATTTGTGGTTGTGTTTTGTAATTTGTGGTTATGTTTTGTAATTTGTTGTTGTGTTTTGTAATTTGTGGTTGTGGTTTCTTATTTGTGGTTGTGTTTTGTGGTTGTGTTTTCTTATTTGATGTTGTGTTTGGTGATTTGTTGTTCTGTTTTGTAATTTGTTGTTGTGTTTTGTAATTTGTGGTTGTGGTTTCTTATTTGTGGTTGTGTTTTGTAATTTGTGGTTGTGTTTTCTTATTTGTTGTTGTGTTTTGTGATTTGTTGTTGTGTTTTGTAATTTGGGGTTGTGTTTTGTGATTTGTTGTTGTGTTTATTGATTTGTGGTTGTGGTTTCTTATTTGTGGTTGTGTTTTGTAATTTGTGGTTGTGTTTTGTAATTTGGGGTTGTGTTTTGTGATTTGTTGTTGTGTTTATTGATTTGTGGTTGTGGTTTCTTATTTGTGGTTGTGTTTAGTAATTTGTGGTTGTGTTTTCTTATTTGTTGTTGTGTTTTGTGATTTGTTGTTGTGTTTTGTAATTTGGGGTTGTGTTTTGTGATTTGTTGTTGTGTTTATTGATTTGTGGTTGTGTTTTCTTATTTGTTGTTGTGTTTTTTGATTTGTGGTTGTGTTTTGTAATTTGTTGTTGTGTTTTTTGATTTGTGGTTGTGTTTTCTTATTTGTTGTTGTGTTTTTTGATTTGTGGTTGTGTTTTGTAATTTGTGGTGGTGTTTTGTGATTTGTCGTAGTGTTTTTTGATTTGTGGTGGTGTTTTGTAATTTGTTGTTGTGTTTTTTGATTTGTGGTTGTGTTTTGTAATTTGTTGTTGTGTTTTGTAAT
This sequence comes from Labrus bergylta, assembly GCF_963930695.1. NCBI lineage: Eukaryota > Metazoa > Chordata > Actinopteri > Labriformes > Labridae > Labrus > Labrus bergylta. The sequence goes on from NC_089204.1 coordinate 620,131, forward strand.
TTGTGGTTGTGGTTTCTTATTTGTGGTTGTGTTTTGTGATTTGTTGTTGTGTTTATTGATTTGTGGTTGTGGTTTCTTATTTGTGGTTGTGTTTTGTAATTTGTGGTTGTGTTTTGTAATTTGGGGTTGTGTTTTGTGATTTGTTGTTGTGTTTATTGATTTGTGGTTGTGGTTTCTTATTTGTGGTTGTGTTTTCTTATTTGTTGTTGTGTTTTGTGATTTGTTGTTGTGTTTTGTAATTTGGGGTTGTGTTTTGTGATTTGTTGTTGTGTTTATTGATTTGTGGTTGTGTTTTCTTATTTGTTGTTGTGTTTTTTTGATTTGTGGTTGTGTTTTCTTATTTGTTGTTGTGTTTTGTAATTTTGGTTGTGTTTTGTAATTTGTTGTTGTGTTTTGTGATTTGTCGTAGTGTTTTTTGATTTGTGGTGGTGTTTTGTAGTTTGTTGTTGTGTTTTGTGGTTGTGTTTTGTAATTTGTGGTTGTGTTTTGTGATTTGTTGTTGTGTTTTTTGATTTGTGGTTGTGTTTTGTGATTTGTTCTTGTGTTTTGTAATTTGTGGTTGTGTTTTGTAATTTGTGGTTATGTTTTGTAATTTGTTGTTGTGTTTTGTAATTTGTGGTTGTGTTTTCTTATTTGTTCTTGTGTTTTGTAATTTGTGGTTGGGTTTTGTAATTTGTGGTTGGGTTTTGTAATTTGTTGTTGTGTTTTCTTATTTGTGGTTGTGTTTTGTAATTTGTTGTTGTGTTTTTTGATTTGTGGTTGTGTTTTCTTAGTTGTGGTTGTGTTTTGTAATTTGTTGTTGTGTTTTTTGATTTGTGGTTGTGTTCTGTAATTTGTGGTTGTGTTTTGTAATTTGTTGTTGTGTTTTGTAATTTGTGGTTGTGTTTTCTTAGTTGTGGTTGTGTTTTGTGATTTGTTGTTGTGTTTTGTAATTTGGGGTTGTGTTATGTGATTTGTCATTGTGTTTTCTTATTTGTGGTTGGGTTTTATAATTTGTGGTTGTGTTTTGTAATTTGTGGTTATGTTTTGTAATTTGTTGTTGTGTTTTGTAATTTGGGGTTGTGTTATGTGATTTGTTGTTGTGTTTTCTTATTTGTGGTTGTGTTTTGTAATTTGTTGTTGTGTTTTGTGATTTGTTGTTGTGTTTTGTAATTTGGGGTTGTGTTATGTGATTTGTTGTTGTGTTTTCTTATTTGTGGTTGTGTTTTGTAATTTGTTGTTGTGTTTTGTGATTTATTGTTGTGTTTTGTAATTTGGGGTTGTGTTATGTTATTTGTGGTTGTGTTTTCTTATTTGTTGTTGTGTTTTGTGATTTGTGGTTGTGGTTTCTTATTTGTGGTTGTGTTTTCTTATCTGTGGTTGTCTTTTGTGATTTGTTGTTGGGTTTTCTTATTTGTGTTTTTTTTTTCTTTGTGGTTGTGTTTTGTAATTTGTTGTTGTGTTTTGTGATTTGTTGTTGTGTTTTGTAATTTGTGGTTGTGTTATGTTATTTGTGGTTGTGTTTTCTTATTTGTTGTTGTGTTTTGTGATTTGTGGTTGTGTTTTGTGATTTGTTGTTGTGTTTTCTTATCTGTGGTTGTGTTTTGTGATTTGTTGTTGGGTTTTCTTATTTGTGTTTTTTTTTTTCTTTGTGATTGTGTTTTGTAATTTGAGTTTGTGTTTTGTAATTTGTGGTTGTGTTTTGTGATTTGTTGTTGTGTTTTATTATTTGTGGTATTTTTTTGTAATTTGTGGTTGTGTTTTGTAATTTGTGGTTGTGTTTTGTGATTTGTTGTTGTGTTTTCTTATTTGTCCTTGTGTGTTCGTATTTGTTGTTGTGTTTTCTTATTTGTCCTTGTGTTTTCTTATTTGTTGTTGTGTTTTTTTATTTGTTGTTGTGTTTTGTAATTTGTGGTTATGTTTTCTTTTTTGATGTTGTGTTCATATTTGTTGTTGTGTTTTCTTATTTGTGGTTGTGTTTTCTTATTTGTTGTTGTGTTTTGTAATTTGTGGTTGTGTTATGTGATTTATTGTTGTGTTTTGTAATTTGTGGTTGTGTTATGTGATTTGTGGTTGTGTTTTCTTATTTGTCCTTGTGTTTTGCACTTCAGGGCCACCGTAAGTTACACAGATTGAGCCACTAAAAATGTCAGTTCTACCAGAATCTCCATGGCACAGTGTGAGTGCAGACTAAATGAAAAAATGAAACAAAATGAAATCTCAGGCTGACTTTCATCATCATGCCAAACCACACACACTTACTCCAGGGGACACTGCACTTCATCGTCAGCACAAGAAAAACAAGCTCACCACACCATACAACAACAAGCCATACACTGTGACCAATACCAAAGGCTCCATGGTTACAGCGGCTAGAGATGGGCACTGCATCGTCAGGAATTCTTCATCCTTCAAGAAGATACCACCACAGCTACTGGACATCTCAGCTGATCCTGATGACGAAGGTCGTGAATACAGCAAGATACCCCACACGACTCAGACATCCTCCCACATACTTGAAGGACTACAAATAAACAATTGCTACTTGAAATGACAATTGCTACTTGAAATGTGTGGAGTGGAGAGACAATGACATTGGAATACCAAGATGGACAACTTTTGTTCATTTGTTCATTTCAATTATTCTACAGTTTAAAAAAACAAACAACAAAGTAGAACAGTTAAAAAAAGAAAACTTGATTTTTCTGTTTTCAGACAGATTTGATCTATTCTGTTTTATTTTCAGATTTGCAATGTTCTGTTATCAGGCAAGTTTTGAAGTATGTTTGAAGAGCAGGTTCAGCATACCAACATTTGTATCATTTTGTTTCTTTGTTAGAGAAAAAAAAAAAGAGCAATGTAATATTGATGACAGCTTTAAGTGAAGCAACAACGCCAGCTATGGGTGACACATTTATATAGAGCAGTCATGTAAGCACAGTCAAGGCTAGTTAGTCACTGTTCGTGCATGTAACCAGCAGCCTCTGGATTAAAGCCTATACATTGCTACGTCGTTTTCCGCCTGGTTCATCTTCGGGTTTTACAAACATTACACAGCTGTATTGTTAAAAAAATGAGCGCAGTTACATGAAATAAAATCAAAATTAACATTCCCTGAGCCAGACAACGCTATTACCAGCTATACTGATCAAATTAAACGTATCTTGTGAAGCTGAGATCGAAAGTGACATAAAACATGCTTCTCAGACATAAAGTGACACTTACAATGAATACCTGTTCTGACTACATTTTCTAACTCAAAGTGTTGTTTCAAAGTAAAAATACTGTTAGTAGGAGTAACTCAGACAAAATCAGATGAAACAGCTGTACTTGTCATGATTCACATCATGGCAGCCTTTCCTTCCCCTTTTGTTGGATTGGTTGTCATTCCCTGGCCCTTTCCAAATTGTCACAGTATGCAGTACGTACTATTCAGTATGGAATTTCAGTATACTGAACTTTCGTGGTCATTCAGTATGCATTTTTTGGGTCCGCGCAGTATACTGAACATTTCAGTATGGATACTAACTTCCGGGTTTTACGCAGTATGGATCGGATGCGTGCTTTCAGGAAATGAATTGTATTTTACCACCCACAATGCTGTGCGAAATTAAACGTAAATCGTCACGTCACGTCTGCCTCCAAATCAAAACAAACGAGCGTGGATTAATTTAATCAATTTTTAATCTTAATTTAAAGTACTTTAAATTTACTTTAAATTAACAACAGACAATATAACAAATATCTGCATTATTATAAAACCTTTCCCCCTCTATCTAAATAATGATTTAAATATTTAAATGTGTCTTTATTGGTTTATTTTATATTCTGTATCTTATTGTCTTTCATTTGTACTTTTCTTTATGTACTGTATGTTATTTAGTTATTCAATCTGCCTTTTACTTGATTTACATTGTGATATTGTTTTTTCTTTACCTGACTGTATATGCGCATGAATAAAACTAAAGAAAAAAAGAAAAAACGGGTGAATGCGGTTGGTTCGGGAAACGTAAATGACGTCACTTCCATACTGAATGAATCAGAAGAAGTAGGCACAAACATCTGCCTACTTTGTGTGCATACTGAATAGTAGGTACTAACAGTATGCAGCATGGATAGTACGTACTGCATACTGCCTACTGCCTACTGAAAGATTGAGTATGTACTTGGCAATTCGGATACGGCCCCTGTCTGTTTAATCCTCGTGTCTCTCCCCTGTCTGTATGAGTTTGGTGGGCGGGGCTGATGTTCTCAGGTGGCGCCAGGTGCAGCTAGTTGGTCATCAGGATCTCGACTACAAAGACTTCCTTCTGCTTCACCTCGGCGCCAGATTGTTTCACCTGCTCACGTGGCATTGGACTCTCTTGGATTCTAGTGCTCTTTGTGATAGCTTGTGTAGCTAACCCTGTTTTTCTTCACTGCCTTGCGCCAGATCACTGTTCGTGTTTTTTGCTTCACCTCACCTGTGCTTTTTGGACACCACTCTGGGATCACGGACACTGCCACTGGGAACCTCGCACTACCCCTCCTCCTTGCACCTTTTGAGTCACTTTTGGAAATAAACCTTTTTGTTATCAACTTGATCCTGCCTATCTGAGTCGTGCTTTTGGGTCCAGAATTTGTACTAACCGTAACAGTATAATTCTATGCAAGTAACTGTTCTGTAGGTTATCTTTCACATTTGACTTTTAACCTGTGGGGAACAGCTCTCAGTTAATTTGGTGTGTTCAGGACGCCATATTGCACACTCCTTCCAAGGCTGTCTTTTAAAAAAACGCAGCTGGTTGTCAACGTTATCGACGTCTTCTTTGGTTTTGCGGCAGACTACAAACTGAAAAAGGGGACTGTCAATTAGCACATTCAGTGTGCGCTGTGCGGTGCAACTACGCTGTGCTCCATTTCAAATGCACTCCGAGTATACTTTTGAAGGAGCCCACTGCAAGCACACGTCAAGCTGTAGAGCATCCGGTCAATTTGGAAATTAAACACAATATACGGATTCATGATCGTATTTTGAAAACAGGCACAGAATGAACAGCAAATCATCCTCGGAAAGACAAAGCAACATGTATGCAAGTTTTTCTCTTTATTCCTGCGTGATCTTGTAGATCACCTTTTTGTGTACAGTTGCTCATAGCTGCTCTCAGAGTGATGAAGCAGAAAATTACCCAGACACTAAGCTTCTGAGATCAACTCATCACTGCAAAACTCTTGTTTGTCAACTGTCCCTCTGTTAAGCTTTTATTTTCTTTGTATTGTTTGTTTTTAATGTCTCTGCTATTCAGGGTTAGGGTAGGGTTAGGGTTAGGTTTAACTGCTATTCAGTTTTTTTAAACAGTTTTTAAAAATCATTTTCCCCTTGATATTTGCCAATGCCCAATGAAACAGTTCATTTTGATATCACATTTAAATGTTTTACTTTTTCAACTCAAATTTCCATAGGCTTTACTGTACACAAGAATACACAAAGGAATGATTGTATGTGGGATACAAAGCAATGATTTTCGTTATGGAAATGTCTATAGATTTCCTGGTGATAAATAATATCATCAGTCAAATATATTTAAAGTAATTTATTGTAATGAAAGTTAATCAAACAGATAATTAATCAAAATCTGATCAGCAAAACTACAATCGAACAGACAAAGTCACAACAAAATAAGGTTCAGGAGTCTGCTTCCCTCTTCTGTCTCCATCCAGAGGTTTAATACCTTACCAGTCACATACACACATACTAGACAGTCACGTAGGCACAGGGTTATGTTTACATATCTTATGCCACATAGTAGTAGAAGATGGACTTTGTACCTTGCTAGGGTACATCTGTGTTAATTTACAGGGGTTTCTTGTCAATGTACTTTGATTAGGGAAAGTATGTTATTCAGTAGAGAGGATCATGCTGAGTCACATTGAACAGTGGAAACACACAAATCATAAAGTATTAAGTAATACACAGCATTAAATATTTTTCCACTACAATTTTCACAATTTGATATTTGTTGATGCCCATTGAAACAGTTAATCTTTTTCACATTAAACTCATAATTGCAGAGGCATTTTTTGTTTCCATGTAGAAGACATTGTAGACATTAAATTATAAATTTATTCAAAATAATGTTTTCCCAATATTATGAACTTGCCCAAAATTCACCATTTAAGGTACTTCAGTATTAGTAATGACAACACACATAACCAATAGGTAACAAATAACAAAATCATTAACATTTACTAACATTAAACTGTCAAATTTGTGCTTGTTCAGAGGTCATTTGGTTATATTTCATAATTTCTAAACCTCTGCAGCAGACTGGTAGATGAGTCAGGAACCAAACGCCAAAGTTGATGGCAGTAATCACCTAGAAAAAGATGATAAAAGTTTGTTAATTTTTAAAGATTTATTATGCAGTGGAGAGAATATGTGGATCTAGCATAGTATGTTGTGTAAAATATTGAATAAGGCAAAGTGAATATAATGTCTTAAGTAGTTTCTAAAGAATAAGGGATTATGCAATTTAAGAATTTATGTAAGGAAAAAAATATCTTCTTGAAAACATTCAGTTTAACACTGCTTCATTTTACAACAGGTCTCTGTGTGTTACATCTGAAGGACACTGATTTTTCTCTGGGATCTCAAACAGAATCTTTGAAAATTGGGTTTTAATCATAGACTCTAAATAGTAATTGATGAAGACTGAGTAATGTCATCCATCTGTTACCGCAGGGGGCTCCAGAGGCTCATTGGAAATCCTGTCACAGCCTAACTTTCAGTCAACCTAACTTCAGGCTGAGAGTTTCAGCTTAGGAGGGTTTTAAGCCTCTTGACCTACCATTACATCACTTTCGCCTGTCAATCAGCTCAGCTACTGTAAGCTAAGCGCCAACTATGGATAACTCATAAAATCAAAATGGATGTCCACTTGTACAGTGTGCGACTGTGCACCCATGAATAGAATAACTAACCAGACACATTTCCTGCTGTAAAAACTTCCGGGGGGCTGTTGGAGGTTTTAATGTTGCATATGGTTCTACGTCACCCCCAAAATACTGAATCCTATATCAGTGGTTCTCAAACTTTTTAGACTACGTACCACCTCCGAAAATATTTGGCTTTCCAGTACACTGTAGGCATATTTCTACACACATTTTACGCAGGAGGCAAATATATTCATAAAAAGAATATTATTTATTATTGACTTCTGGCAGCCACGCTGTAGGCCTTCTAAGGGCTAGCGCTATAACTGGCACTTTAACTCCACACAACACTGACATTTGCCCAGATCCAAAAAAAAGTGCAGCACAATAAAAATGACAACTTAATACCAACAACCTGTTTGGAAATATTTAGTTTCCAGTGTTTCCCACACAAAGACGATACCTGGGCCCATGTATATTTCCGACTGCTGATGCTGATTTATCACAACATTTTTCTTCAGTCTCATTTTGTAAAATAAATCGTGAGAGAATCGTATTGTGAACCCAGTATCGTGAAATGTATCGTGAGTTGAGTGAATCGTAACTTCCCTAGTCTTAATGTCTTCACTGCAATGAGCACAAACCCAGCCAGCACTGCAAACGACTCATCACTATGCAAAAATACTAAACCTCACCAGGACTACAAATGAAGATGGTATAAACAAGCTGGTTAGAATATTTGCATGGTTCGGGATACCTGGAGAGCTAATGACAGTAACAGCCCTCAAATCAACCCCCAGTAGTTTCGAGATGTGTGAATACATCATCCAACTCACAACGTCAAGCTCATATTATCCATAAGCTAACGGAATGGCAGAGAAAACAGCTATTCTTTAAGTATCCTTAGCTAGCTTGACCCTCAGCTCACTCTACTGAGCCACAGAGACACAGCCACTGAACCAACTAAAGAGAGTACAGTATTCTTATTGGAATAAGATTACGGACCACAGTCCACAAACATCAGCTGAGGCCAGCCTGGCCCAATCTGTCTACAGTTAAACATAAAAACGCCAAGGCCAAGTGGGCCTATGAAAGTATCTTTGACAGGAGACACTCTGCAGAGCAGCTTCTTGTCCTGGGTTTTGGTGACAGTGGAATTTAAGACTGACAGAAAGAAGGCATGGAATGAGGGTGGGGTCACAGTCCACATTCATTCGTGAAAACACCACATGGGGATATCACAAGAAGAAATTGCAGGTATTTGCAGATTGTAAACCAGAAACATGTGGAGACTCACACTGTCGGACAGCAGTCTCTCAAAGCCCTGTACCTGCGGACACTGAGACTGTTGGCGTGCCATCACCACCTGAAGTCTTGACATCACGCCCAGGGCGTGTTGTGTAAGATGCCATCAAGTTGACTTACTCGTTTTTTGAACATGGAGCGCCATGGGGCAAAATAACCCCCTCCCTTTCCATCAGGGGTGGTAGTCTACCCACTAACCTGTAGTTTAGAAATGTTTTCTTTAAAACTTGTTTGTGGCCGTTGCTGTAACACAAATGTACCATAAAAAAGGGGACCAAATAAGGGACATTTGGTGGACATATAAAGAACGCACAATGGTGACCACAGCCCACAATTGTCAAGTTGTTTTCTGGAATGTTTGTTTGATATGATTAACGTTCAGAATTAATGAAACATTGTTTTGTGTTGCACAAAAATTAAGAGGGGATATGTGGCGTGAGCCTGGTCACAGCCAACAGCAATGAACACGGTATGTACGGCTAGACAGCCTGCTTGTAGAAAAAGCAAAAAAGGTAACTGTTAGTCGACGATCACCATCTCCATTCTCATTGTACTCGGAAGTGTAAATAAATAAAACATTTCACAACATTCTATCTTTCAACAGGTTACATGTAAGCGATCTAACACACAAACCCTGTTGTAAAGTGCTCGCCATCAACAAATAGTTTCCATTCTTAAAACAAATCAGAATATCAATTTTATAACAATGCCTACCCAATAGTGATGTGTCCTTCGTGAATGATTCGTTCAAAACGAACGAATCACCTGGGTGAAAGAACTGAACTGAATCACTTACTGAAAAGAGTCGTTCATTTCTCAACTTCGGTTGAGCTCTCCTCTCTCCTGTCTTGTGTCTTTCTCTACAGACTGCGAGAGTCGCTCAAAGCCCGCACTCCCTCTCCCTTTTATGTCAGTGATATGTACTGACTGAACCAACAGGACGGAGTCGGTCGGGAGCCCTGTGTCGCTCAAGCCCGCCCCTACCTCTCCCTCTCATGTCTCAAAAATTGAGGAAGTAGCAAATATATTATTTAACATTGAGGTGTCGCGAAAATGTATGTGCTTTTCATAGCTGCTGTCAGTTTGCAAATGGCTTTTATATCCAACTTAATTTCACTCACCTGATTGTTTTAACATCCACTAATGATCGTGTTTCAGTCAGTACAGTGTGTGTGTGACTGAGGCTGGTGAATCGCAGTCTCGCTCGTTCACGTTCAGTCAGTGATTCGTTCACTGAACGTACTGAACGGGAGCTCTGAGTCTCTCTCTCCCTCTCAGTCAGTCAGTGAGTGATCCGTTCACTGAACGTGCTGACTGAAGCTCTAACACAAATCGCTCACTGACTGACTGAGAGGGAGAGAGAGACTCAGAGCTCCCGTTCAGTACGTTCAGTGAACAAATCACTCACTGACTGACTGAGAGGAAGAGAGAGACTCATAAAGTAGCCTAAGCCCATTCTTTTTTTTTAAATATTATTATTTTTTAAATAATTTTTACTGCCCTGCGTATATAATTTAAAATACAACTGTTCTGGCATAGGATATATTCGTTGCCATGCATATTTTCTGCATGTAGCCTTATATTAAGTTAAATTAATTGTCATTCATGATAACGTTTGCAAACTGAAAGCTGCTTTAACAGGCACATACTTTTTCGCGACACCCAGCCTAACTGTTATTAAAATATTTAGTGCCGTGCTTCCTCAACTTCGAGAGAATTGAGACCCAGGGCTCTTGTTCATTGTACTAGTACGTCGTATATATATATATAGTTAAATGTAACCCAGACTTAAAAGAGTACAAATAAATAAATAAATAATTAAATAAAATAGAAAATCTGGAGGAATGTACTAATATTTACAGTCTATTATTACAGGCAGTTATTTGATTGATTGAATGAGAGTGAACTTTCTAACCAAGAGTGAGACTCCCAGTATTCCTAGCTGGCGGATCTGAGACCTGTTGTTTTGCCTGCCAGCCATATATTCCTACTTAGCCCAGCCTCTGTGCTGAGAACATACGTGTTAGCTTAAATCCAACTCTTCTGTCCTGACTGAGGGTACAAACATCCAAAGTGTTCAGTGGTAGGTTGAAAAAATGACACAATGTTGACTGTTGATCAACAGAGACGCCGTCAAGAGGGGGCCGAATATCATGGCCACCCCAGATCTGATTGGTAGTTAGTAATGTCATGAAATCAAAGTGTCAGTGAATGCAACTGTATTGTCCGAGCGTCAGCGAATGCAGCAGTCTAAATCGCTCTGTGCAGCTGCCAGAGTTTGCCGCATTAGAGACTGCAGCAACAACGAAGAGAACAGAGACTTTTTGGGTGACAGAGTGGAGCACTGTATATAATTTAACTGGTAAGTAGGAGCTACATTTCTTACCTATAGTAAATAGAAATCTGTATTGAGTATACTGTTCGGTTTAGCTTATGTTTCAATTTGTAGTGTTATGTCAATTTGCAGAAGATGAAGAGAAAGTCCACTGAGAATGACATCTCTTCTTTCTTTAAGAATAAAGTGATTACAGGGAAGACACATCTGACAAGGGAGAAGCAGCAGGGAGTGACCGTTAGTGAGGATGAAGTTGAAGATGATGATATCACTGAGCAAAACAGTGACAAGGAAAAGGCAGCAAGAAAGAGTGACAGAACTGAACAGGGACAGACAGCATGTCAAGCAACAGCAGTCAGAGACAACAGGCAGGACTCAGGCATAGCTCTCCATCCTGTTCCTGGACCTACAGGTAAAAGTTATGATAGTTTACCCCTGATGAAAAGGATGACTAGAGAAATGTTATCTGGATAGTTTTAATAAACTGTGAGTCATGACCTAATCACATGACGCATTTTATTCATGTTAGGTAAATTAGGTTGAACAGTCTGAATGTAACTGTTGGCCGATATTACAAATACAATCAGTAATAACTATATGAATAGGGGCTATCTACTAAATGAAAATCTTTTAAAAAAAATGTATAATGATTTTTAAACCAGGTTTTCATATTGTTCTATCCGAGATATATCCCAGTCAAGAGCAGAAGGGCCCAAACAGCCAAATCTGAGGTTCTTCCCTCTGCGACGAGGCTTCATTAAGGAGTGGTACTACACACATAAATGGCTGGAGTACTCTCAGAGTAAAGACTCAGCCTTCTGCTATGCCTGCAGGCACTTCAGTCTCCCCTGCTCAGGAGATTCAGTGTTCACATCTGAAGAGGAGTTCAAGAGTTGGAAAAAAGCCACTTACAAAGATGGGTGATTTGTAGGCCATATCAAATCAGAGTCACATACCAATGCTATGTTAGCATGGGCAGAGTATGAAAAAGCTACTGCAAGTAAATGCTCTGTCTCGGACTTCTGGTTATGGCGTCAACCTGAGTGGCAGCAAGAGTCTGAGCTAGACTAAGTGGTCCATATTTACACCGCCATTTCACTAGAAAAGTCACAAATTTAACTTGTATTACATCCAAATTTTACTTTGACACTTGGAGCAGCAAAGATTACAAACCAAAAGGCAAGTCGAGAAAAACAGACCTGGCTGGCGAGGAAGACGATGTTAGCATGGAACAACCCCCGCAAGACAGTGAAGCTGAGGTGGAGGATGATAACATAACCTGCCAAGCCGACAGTGCTAACACTCTTGCAGCTATTCAGGCAATGAGAGCAGACTTTTCCAGTCAGCTACGTGAAGTGGTATCTTCTAACCAAGAGATTAAAGAGGCAACTGGGGCATTCTCCGAGAGGCTAACCTCTGCCAAAGCCCGCATTAACAAAACTGAAGACGACATTTCTTCACTCTCTCGTCAGGAAAGTGCTCAACATATTGAAGTGCAACGCTCCCCCCGTATTCTCATCATGAAGTTCCTTAACTACCAAGACAAGGTTCGAGTGATGAGAGCAGCTCGCCAGGAAGGTAAAGTGATGTACGAGGACCGCCACATCATGTTTTTTCCAGACCTTTCATCAGAGGTACAGAAACAGCAGAAACTTTACGATGGTGTGAAACAGCAACTTTGGAAATTGAACATAGATTTTGGACTAATATTTCCAGCCAAGATGAGGATTTTTCAGCAGGGAAGTCGCCACCTATTCGGCACCCCCGCGGAGGTGGAGGATTTCATTCGGCGACTCCGCCAACAGAAAGATGTGTAACTTTACCAAAAACACAAAACTCTGAAATGTCGTATTACAAAAGAAGATACGTTGAATATCTCTCCATGACGGTCACACTTTCATCCGATCCAGCCATGGTTTATAAGATATTTGCTGCTCTATAAGCATCATTTTATTTTAATGTCTTCCGTTCTTCCTGACATTATCGAACAAGAATTTCACTGCAAACCCTTTGATACAGTGATAAATAGTCAGGTAAGTTAATTTCTGCCGAACCATGGTCGTGAGTGTTTGACTAATTTTTTGTTTTTGGAGGGTGGGATTACTGCGTAATTTTCACACAGGTGGGGAGGTTTGGTCATTTCTTTTGGTCTTAGGTTACGAGTGTATTAAAGTTACAAGGTGTATGTTCACACACATAAGGAAAAACTCCATAGACAGGGCTTTACTATGAAACTTTGTGTTCTTTTGAAAGGTTAGGGATTCTGAAATTGGGGTGATCTCTTGGAATGTTAGAGGCCTGAAGAAGTTTGTTAAATTGAAACAATTAATGACCAGACTCAAACAACTTCATCCAAAACTTGTATTCATACAAGAAACACATTTGCTCTCTTGTGAAATTGCTCGCTTAAGGAAGAGATGGCCTGGGCCGGGTGGAACATCACTATCTTTTTGATGTTCTTGCTTGACTCAGTATAGGTAGCTACTTCATTTAATGGATTAAAGTTTTGTATAATAACTCTGTAGCATCTGTGATGACTAATAATGCTTTGTCTAAAGCCTTCAATCTCTCCAGGGGCACCAGCCAGGGATGCCCCCTCTCCCCACTACTATTTGTGCTTGCAGTGGAGCCTCTGGCAATCGCAATCAGGAGCAATCAAGATATTAAGGGTATTATGATAAACAACATTGAGCATAAAATTGGATTGTATGCCGATGATATTATATTATTTGTATCACATTTAGAAAAGTCTACTCGCAGTTTGTTTCATACTATTCAAGCCTTCAGTATTTTCTCAGGATATAAGATCAACAAATTCAAATCTGCCATTCTTTTCCTTAAACATTTAGAGAGGTTAAACCCACCAAACACCATTTAAAATAGTCTCAGATAGCTTTACATATCTAGGTATCCAAATTACCCCTAAAATCAAGGACTTAATATCTGCAAATAATGAACCACTAGTTGACTCTGTGTCTGAATCAGTAAATAGATGGTCAATATTACCAATATCCATGATTGGGCGTATTAATATTCTCAAAATGATGGTTCTCCCCAAATTTCTTTACCTTTTTCAGTCCATTCCCCTTAGACTTCCTGCTCTAAGGGGAAGAATTACAAGAATGAAACGCATGTTTTGCAATTTTATATGGAGCAACGTGCACTCCCTGCTATATTTACCCTTTGAAAGAGGTGGGTTAAAACTACCAAACCTTCAGTGGTATTTCTGGGCAGCCCGCATTCTGCAGTCTTATTTGTAGTCTTATTGTACTCAGCTAAATTAAAATTTCTAAAGAAATCTACACAAAACCCTTTTGCTGACAATATAATACAGGTTTGGCATGAGCTGCATACATTTCTGAATGAAACTCCAGTATTATCACAATTTACACCAATCTGGGGGAACAATGACTTCACTCCTGGTACAAGAGATATGGGTTTTAAAATATGGGCAAACAAAGGCTTGTATTCCTGATTTCTGCTGCAAATGTGGAGCAAAGGGCACACTTTTTCATTGTCTCTGGGTCTGCCCACTTATCCACACATTCTGGGTAGAGGTTTTGGACATTTTTTCACACGTAACTCATAATGTTGACAGTACGCCCTAAAAAATGTATCCTTGGAATTTTCCCTACAAACTGTCAACTGAGCAATACAGACAAGAAATTGTTTATTTTCTGTTAACTTCAAGTGAAACATACTATAGCTGTGTTTTGGTAATCAGTTAACAGACCAAGCCTACAGAAGTGGCTCGAAGGATTACTACACAGTCTTGCAATAGAAAAACTTACTATGGTAATTAATGGAAAACATTCGAAGTTTAAGAAAATATGGGGTTCTTTTATAGAATTTATAAAAGGGAAAAAGTATGTAGATGCCTGTTTGCCTTGATTAATATAATTTATATGTGTTTTTCTTGATGATTAACTTTATTGTCATTGCATGATATACAACGAAACTCAGTTGAAGCAATCACACATCTCACCCATACCCACATACACATTCATACCTTTAAACATTTGTAAAAAATAATGTAATAAATACTCTATAAATTGAAATATAGGGCGTTAAAACACAAAAGTTATTGCACATTCCATTAGTCCGGGGGTGAGTTCTATCTGTGTGTGTGTGTGTGTGTGTGTGTGTGTGTGTGTGTTTGTAGTGTGTCCACAGCTCTGGGGAAGAAGCTATTTGTGCATATGTTGGGGGGTTCTCAGTCTACCTGAGGGGAGGGTGGTGAAAAGGGGGTTACCGGGGTGTGAGGGGTCCTGCAGGATGTTTGTGGCCCGTGTGACGAGACGGCTTGAGTGGATGTCGTTCAGGTTTGGGAGAAGGAAACCGAAAATCCTCTCAGCCGTCCTCACAACCCGCTGCAGATCTTTTTTCTCAGCAGCAGTGCAGCTGGAATACCATACAGTGAAACAATAGGTCAGGGTACTCTCAATTGTGAAGCGGTAGAAGCTGATCAACAGTTTCTGTGGGAGCCGGTTGCGCCTCAGAGTCCTCAGGAAGAACAGTCTCTGCTGGGCTCTCTTGATGATGTTGGAGGTGTTCAAGCAATGTGCACACCCAGGAATTTAAAACTGGAGACCCTCCTTTTTCTTTCTTTCCTCATTATATGGTTGTCCTTGAGAAATGTAAATTGTATTTAGATTAGGGGCCAGAACAACCGCCCCCCGCCCCCCTCCCGTCATGAGCCGGGGATCCGGCCGAAGATTTCTGCCTTTTAATAAGGCAGTTTTTTGTTACGACTGTAACTTTTGCTGCTTTGCTAAAGTGCTCATGATGGATAGGCCGGGTCTTTGTAATATAGCAATAAGTAAGGTCTTTTACCTGCTTTTTGTAACATAACAATGAGTAAGGTCTTTTTACATGCTCTTTTGTGATGTTAACAGACAAAGAGTAAGGTATTTTACCTGCTTTTTGTAAAGTGTCTTGAGATAACACTTGTTATGAGTTGACGCTATACAAATAAAATTGAATTGAAAAAAATTGAATTATTTCAAAATGGTTTGATGTATTGCCCTGTCAAAGCCTGGTATTCTACCTTGTTGTCAATGTTCTTGAGTGCATCTTAATTGTTGGTTTGTCTGTATATCTGTGTAGTTTTTGTTATATTGAAAGTGTAATATTAAAATTCTCAATAAACACACTTGTTTAAAAAAATGCTCTCTCAGTTTCATTAAATGCTGAATATATTTAAGTTAGTGAGGGAAAATAGAGAGTAGATTAAAACTGTTGCGGAAACCCTGCTCCTCACAGCTACACAAAACATTGCACAGAGAGCACATCAAGAAACAGAAGGCAAAAATAAGGGGAATTTCCTCTCTATCATGGACCTGCTAGCCATGCTAGCATGATCCCATTGTGAAAAAGAAAATGACAAGTCAAAGAAATGCAACATACCTTGGACATAGTACACAAAACGAGATAATTGATTGTCTAGCTGAAATGGTCAGAAAAACAATCATTATTGAAGTTGAACAAACTGAGGCTTTCAGCATTATGGCCAATGAGACTAAAGACAAAGACAGAAAAAATGTCATTCGTTATAAGGTACTATTTTAATGGGACCATATGTGAAAGTTTCCTCACCTTTGAAGCAGCAGAGCGACTGGATGCTGCAGCCCTTTCACAGAAAATTACACAAATCTTACAGAGGTATGGACTTGACTACAAAAATCACCTTGTAGGGCAAGCATATGACTGCGTCTCTGTTATGAGTGGAAAAAACATAGGTGTGCAAGCACGGACCAAATCAGAGGCCCCATTAGCTTTTTATGTTCATTGCAATGTGCATTGCTTAGATTTAGTATTAGTGGACAGTGTGAAATGCCTCCCTGAAGCTGACTGTTTATTTTCCCTTCTACAGAAAATGTATGTCTTTGTGTCAGGGTCATATGTGCACCAAAGATGGCTAGAGGTACAGAAGGAGATGTATGAAAGGCCTCCAAGAGCGATACAAAGGTTGATAGAAACACGGTGGGCAGACAGTGAGGGACAGACTGCCAGCCATCATTTGTCTTCTGACAAATATATCTGAAGAAAGAAACAGGGACAGAGCTGTAGAGGCAAGAGGTCTATTAGCCCAAATAGATCTCAAGTTTGTTGCCCTCCTTCAGACGTTCTAAAAGTGTTTTGGTCAGATAAAACATCAATGAGATATTTTACAGTCCCCACAACTCAATTTGGTAACAGCTGTCACCCTTATCGGTTCTCTTGTTGACACAATAAAAAGCTATAGAGAGGACTCTCTTTTCAATCAGATTTGGGACAGTACAGAGACCCTTGCTAAGCAATCAATGCAACATTTGCGTTGCTCCCTCAGAGTGCTCAGGACGTCAGGTAAAACCAAGCTCTAGACCGGTGGTACGCGGGCTACTTGTGGTGGTACGCAAAGAAATCTCCACAATATATATTAAAAAAAAAAACATTCAGCATAAAATGAACATTTTTTTGTCATACTCTTATCTTACCTGTCTTGTATCTATTGATATCAAATGTGTTTTTCCCTCTAAACTAATCTAGTTTTAGTTTTAACAAACAACTTTAATCTGCTCAATTTATGCTTGCACGCACAAACAACAACAGGAGTAGGCATCACGTTTTGAAAAGTTCCACTCGATATTCCTTTATGGTTCAGTCCTGAAACAACAGCAAGCAGCTGTAGGCCTACATGAACAGAATATCTGTTCATGTAGGCCTATATTAACATATATTCTGTTCATGTAGGCCTACATTAACAGATATTCTGTTATTTATTGGAGTTCAGCACACAATCGGCAGCAAGCAGCTGTACATTTTTAAAACGAAACTAGGAGAAGCTTCAGTTTTGATGCATGTACGGACAGCGGACCTTATCGCTCCCCCTCCCTCTATCTCTCTCTCTCTGTAGCTCTGAAGCTGATGTGATTCTGCTCTCTTTTGCTGTCTTAACAGTCCGAAGGAGTTGAGAGGGATTAAAAAAAAAAAAAAAGGCAGTTTTGCTATGTTGAACGCAGAGACTTATAATACAGCGGATCTGGTTGTACAGAGCCTGCGGAGCGCGCGCCTGCACTCTCACACGCTCTCTCTCTCTCTCTCTCCACTGCTCCCTCTCGCTCTCTCAGGCACGCAGCAATTTTATGAATAAATGAAAAATGAAATAAGAACAGGTCGGAAATATACTTGGGCCCAGGTATCGTGTTTGTGTGGGAAACACTGGAGACTAAATATTTCCAAACAGGTTGTTGGTATAAAGTTGTCATTTTTATTGTTCTGCACTTTTTTTGATTTGGGCAAATGTCAGTGTTGTGTGGAGTTGAAGTGCCAGTTCTAGCGCTAGCCCTTAGGAGTCCTACAGCGTGGCTGCCAACAGTCAATAATAAATAATATTATTTTTACGAATATATTTGCCTCTTGTGTTGAAATAGGCCTACAGTGTATTTTAACGTCTACCATAATGGTGATACTTGGAGAGCCAAATATTTTGGTACGCAGTCTAAAAAGTTTGAGAACTAGACTTGATGGATATTACATTTCCACTCCAATAGTTCAAAGACAAGTTAACACAGATAAACTGTCATTTCGCACAGGGTCATTCCTCTCGATTGTTGTGCTGTCTGAGTTGAAGAGAATATTCTCGAAAGAAAACTGTGTAATAATGCAAGGAATACAACCACTGAATCCCTACAGTACCACATTTTGTGAGAAAGGTATTGTGTTTCTTTTTGCCTCACAATACAAGTACGAGTAATACGAGTATGAGATACCTTAAGCGAATTCTTTCAAGGAAACAAGCTAGTGGCCAGGACACACCGACCAGTTTATTAGACCTTGCAGTCTTCCTTGAGCCATTTAAGGAGGTATTCCATGAGATGTTTAAACTTTGCAAAATTGCACTTGTATTACCTGTGGGCACTGCAGCATGTGAGCACAGTTTTTCTATGCTAAAGTTAATCAAGACCGCCTTGAGAAACACATTGAGTGATGAGCGATTGAGCAATTTGGGACTGTTGAGTGTAGAGTCAAGGAGAGCTAAGGCCATTAATCTTGATCATTTTGTTGATTTGTTTGCCAAAAGACACAGTAACAGACACATAAAGCTGTACTGAAAAAAGAAGTGGCCCAAAATGCAGACATATGAATAAGCTGCAAATATGAGTTAAGATGTATCTATAATTAATTTTGTAATGTTTTTCCATTTTGTACATAGCCTATATTGAAAATGAACAAAAAGTGCAGAATTAGTTAGTGCAACTTAGTAAATTAAAGCAGTATACTTTTCTTTTTCAGGAAAATTAAACTAGTTTCTTAAATACTTTTCAGCCTATGCCTAACAATACAACAGCACTACAGAATTTATGTAATTCAATTAAGGATTGTGCCACCCCAAGATTTTCAGCGGCCCCATCTGGCCCGCCCTATAAAAAAATTATTGGGGCGGCACTGTTGATCAAGGCTGTTGATATAAGCTGGACCCTCTCACACAGAGCTTCAGTGTTTTATAGTACAGTTATTATAGTAAAGTGTCCTATGTTGTCAAATCAATAAAAAGCTCAACAGTAAATTGATCAAGAGGATCTTTAACCTTTTTTTGTAGTACAACAGAGCTAATAGAAAATGTTGAATAAAAACAGATGTTATTTTAATACTTTTTAAATGCTAACTGCTTAAATGGAAATAAAGCCTGTGTTGCTACTGAAGTGCATGTTTATCTTTATAGGGGTGGTGTGACCTCCGTCGACAAGAGCATCCACCATAGAACTGAAATGCCAGTTAACTGGATAGTGAGCCGAACCTTCGAGACCTCGAGAGGGATTAAGAAGACTGTTTCTTCTAAGGAAGAACTTTCTTCGCTACTTCATAGAGCAGAAGCACAGATTAAACAGAAACACACACCTGGATTGAGCCCAAACTGAAAAGACTGGGCTTAGATACTTCAATTGTGTATTTTATTTCATGTGCACACTTTATTACTTTAGTTGTTAATTGCATTAGTTAATTGTATATTGTAATCTTGACCTGCAATATTTGTGTTCCTAACATACAAAGTTTGAAAATGTAGTCCTGTGTGCGTCTCTTGTTTTCATAATGTTTTTTACAGTTAACATTACAGATAATACTTGTATTTGTAAGACCTTTTTTTCAAAAACTGTTTGAGTTGAAGTTTAAAAGACCTTTTTGTTTCTGCCTTTAGTTGAAAGTTAGACCCTGTTCCCACTGAACTCTTAATAAGTGCATAATAAAGTATTTATTAATCTTTGTAAGTAGTGTTTCCACTTTAAATCCAGTACCTGCAAAGGAGCTTTATTAACTCTTAATAAGTGCATAATAAAGTATTTTTTAATTAATCTTAATAAGGCATTAATATAAACCTCATAAAGTCTTATCGATGTTAATAAACATATTATGAGCGTTGATAAGTGGTCTATAAAGACGTTTATTTGTGTTAACTAATATCTTACAAGCCAATTATAAATGAACACTTTGATTTTTCAAAATGTTAACAAAAAAATGTATATAGTGTAGTGAACTTCTGAATTGCAGCACAGTAAAAAAATCAGTACAATCCCAAACATGCTGTGCGAAAGTTACTTTCCTAATGCTAATGGTAAACAAATTATGAGCTTCGAACAAAAAACACATGATGACTTACCATATGGTGGCACTATAGTATAATTTATGAGTATGTTAACCACTGCACCACAGTAAAGACAGTGTTTGTGCATGCACTTTCACTATATTTGGCACTGAATCACAAGGGGAAAACTTTTTTTTTATCATTAAGCTTCAAATTTTCGAAATATTGACAGTAAAACTTTGAAAAAAGTCAAACAATAATTTGATAGTCTCCTGATGACAGTGGAAAATTTGATCAAACATAGCAAAATAGAAAATGTTTTGCCTGCAGTACTGATTACAGTAAAGTGTTCACTGTCTTTACAGGCACACTATTTGAATTTGTGGGATGTGGAGTATCTTATCAATGTCTGTACCAATTTTGGTATGGTTAATGGAACAGGGGTGCAAGCTCATCAGGGATGAAAAAGGTAACATGGATCCAAACTCCCTAGGGGGGTCCGGGGGTCCGGGTGTCCACCCCCCCCCCCCCCCCCCCCCCCCCAAGGGTTGATGTGAAGGGCAGTCACTATGCAAGTAGCTCACAGGGCAGAGTCTGAGAGAACATAATGCAGTCATCAAGTATGACAATATTGTCAAATATCTTCTATCATAAAATATGTAACATTATCAATATATTAACCTGATGTTTTGCTCCTGCTGGTTTTCATTAAGTTTATATTCCCTCTGGTCTATCTTATTACATGTGTTGACACTGTCACATTTGCTGTCACTTTAATGTTGCCTGAGATAAGTTACCTTCAAGCTAGCACACATTTCTCTCAACATCTTTATCTATGGCTACCAAACAGTAAATATGGGTTTCCACAAAAATAACGTTATGTAAATTAGCCATGTGCTGCACATTGCGACCAGTGGGCGCGCACTGTAGCTGTTCCCACTCAACGTTCTGGAAGCCAAAATACGCCGCTTAGGGGCGCTTCCATCTTGCGATTTTGACGTCATTTGGAGCCAGAGTCTGCGCAGTAGGGTCCGGGGGCAGGAGCCCTGGTAACACGCCCCGCCCACTTAGCGTACTGCCCTGATGACTTACGCAGCCCAGCTACGCCGAAAGCGCTCTGCCGGTCTACGATGAAGAAATGTGTAAGTACAACAAACCGCCGTATTCAAAGTCTAATATTTAAACACACTGTGTTTTTAAAAATCCAGCTATTTTGATCAGTACTGAAAATACGTGGGCTGCTGGGTCCTCTGTTTTTAACAAAATCGTTCTATATTTAAGCTATATTTAAGCTAGGTTAGCACCACAGACCGTAGGCTACAGGTGGTAAGATATGTTGTATTTTGTTAGAAACTGATAGTCTGCAATGTGATTCAAGTCTGCTTTTCTAATATATTTAAGTGAACAATAAATCAATTGTTTTTTGTGTCTTCATTTAGGCAAATTAGAGATAAAAGCAGCTGGTCTGACATCTTCCAGAGGTGAAGTGTAAGTTAAAATCATCTGTTAAAAGTTATATATCCTGTGATTTTTATTTAAGTTTCATAAGAGGATTGTCAAAACAAGCTATTGTTAACACTACAGTCTTCTAAAAATAAAAATCACACTGAGTCATACACCAGCTAAATATTAAATAGAAAGGTGATGTTTTCTTTTCCATTTTACAATCAACTGAACCTAAAAATGACTAATTTCAACCTTTGTCTGCACACCTGTTACAGTGGTCAGGCTGGGGTCGCTTAGTTTGAAGGAACCTCCTCCTTTTTTCACCTGTGCTTGGACTAAGAGCTGTGCCAGATGCCCTGCTCACCCACTGTGGTAGAAATGACCTTACACCAGCAGCTCTCCCAGATGAAGAGTCCTCTCTGCCATCACCCAGAGGAGCTGATCGACGTCTGAAGAAGGTGGACAGAGTCTGGTGCTTTGTAACAGTGAACAGTGAGAAGGCTACCATAGTCATCCTCAGATAAAACACAGAGATCCAGGTCAATATTTAATTTATTTTTCTTTACATGATGTTGCCCTGTGTTTGAAAGGCCAGATGCTGGAGGGTTGTGTTGGATTTGCTTTTCCATCATATTTTAACAGTCAAACAATCATCCAGGATCTCTATGCTTCATTTGATTTTTCTTGGGATTCCTTTGTTAAATTATTTTTTATACTTTCTCCTATGTCCCAGCAATTGGACCTGATTGTCTCCCATACTTATTTTCCACATGGTTAATGAAGCCAGGGGTTGAAAAGATTTCTTTTCATAAAATGTTTAAATAAACTTTTTAAAAATCTGATATGACTGTCTCTGATTAACTGGAGTACAACAAAGTGTTGGTCACAGTAAAATAATTTAGCAGTTAAGTTTATAGCTCACATTTGAAAAGGCCTTGAACTGACATGAATTTCTTCTTGACCAACAACAGCTAAGACAACAGCAAAGCTAACAGACGAGCTCAGCTTGTCACAGCCGGTCTCGTCTGAGATAAATGGCCTTCAAACTTATTTAATATTAAACATTTAAAGCCAATAAGCATAGCAAGATACGCATGAGATTCCATTTCAATTTATTCAATCACACACTTGTCAAACAGTCTGGCATGTTGTGCTGCTGTTTTCAAGAGTTAATAACTGAAGAGAAGAACTCCATGGAGGGAGGACAGGAAACGCTCAGGGGACGAGTCCTCCATGTTGTCAGGGGTTGCTGATGGATCTGAATCTGAGAGCATCTTCTGTAATTAAGAAAAACAATCACAGAGTTAAATGTAAAGTAGAATAAATTTTACTGTGATGTTTATGCCTCAGACCTGAAATCAGATCTGTCCTCAGGTTCTGCTAAACTTCAGCTTCTAAAGTTTATTTTAAAGACAGGAGAACTATTAAAAAGGAAAAACAAAATATATAATAAGACATGATGAATTCAATAATATGATCAGCTTTATGAATTTATGTTTTAAGACAAAAGTGTTCCTGCCACTTTCTATTGAAGATTATTTTAAACTGTCATCACATGGGCCAGCCTGATGAATTAAACTAATGTTAAACATTCTCATATAATCAGACAGCCAATTTGTGTGCAGAACCTCACCGGAGCTGGAATCAGACTCTGGACTGCTGTTTCCTTTGGGCATTGATTTCCTTGAAGACAGAAAGAAGAACAATTTAAACATGAACTTCTTGCAGAACCATAGAGGCTGTTAAAATCTTCTGCTAGTCTTCCTTACATTTTAAGAAGGATTATAAATTGTTACTAAAATTACTTTGATGCCGATAGCGGTTACAATAACACAGTCCAATCATATGAGAGATAACTTTACCTTTGAGTTGAGTCCTATGTGAAGGCGTTCTCTTCAGAATCAGCACTGCAAAGACAAGATGATGGCGTCCACCTTCACAACCTGCTGCTTCAGCCTGGCTGCATCATGGTCACTTACAGGAACACCACAGAAACTCAATCAAAGTACTTCACTTTATTTATCAGAGGATGTACTGTATGCAAAGTAGAATCTTTTTTAGCTGTAATTCCTCAAAAAGTTTATTTTCCCTTCTCTCTGTTTGCCTGTACATGACCTTTTAGTGCTGTAAAAGATGCTACAGTAAATCCTGGATCAGCTGTGCGGATGGTGTGACTGTGTGGTAAAGCTTTGTTAAAGTTGTCACGCACATACTCATATGCATCTGGAGAATAAAAGTGCAGTGTGGTGGCAAACTGCTTATAAAATATAAAATAGTATTTTATTGGTGAGGTGCCCCAATCAAAGTGTCCTACAGAGTAGCAGCAGCTTTAGAGGGAAGAGACGAGTGCATTATGGAGAGGAGCGCACCGGAGGGGGCGAGCTGGGGGAGAGATACGACCCGAGAAAAAGGAAATCCCCAGTTTAAAATATAATGTTGGCGAAAAGAGGGAAATAGGAAGAAATAAATATCAATGTTGAAATTCTTTTGAATACAGAGGCTGTGAATGTTCACTGTGGTGAATGGCTATAAAAAGGCAACAATAGCCTGTAGTTTAATCATGGTGTTTCTCTTCGTTAACGATTATTGAAGCGAAATCAAAAATAAATGCATGACATTTAAAACATATTAACATGTGTGGGGGAAAACACGATCTTTATGTCTTCTTTGATTGTGCCTCTGTCTCCTCCTAACTAACGTAACAGCAGCCTGTTGTGTGTAACACTGGTCTCCTGCATTAACACCTTCCTTTCAAAGGTGTTAAATACAGACACAGTCACAATCACCGAAACATTTTTTCGTACAAATTCTGAATGAGCGTCATTAAATGTACAATATGATCAACTTGTGACTGTTGAATTGGTGTGTGGAAGACAATGCAGAATATTTATCACGTTTAAGCAGTATGATGCTCGGTTAATATTACATTACACCACCGCCGGTTGTTGATGTTTGCGTTCACATTTCGGTTAGTCTCTTAAATCAGTAACAGTTATATTAAATCATCTGGATACATAGAGAAATATTCTACCCTCGTATATAGTACTATGAATTTCAGCCTGCACAGTGAAAGTAAAACCTGTTACTCTCGGTATAGCCCACTTATCACTCAGACTGTAAACATGTACACATTAGTAATGATGCAGGCCAGATTACAATTATTTGGCTTTGTTTTTGCCCTCGATACTTTTTTGAGACTTTACCAGACGTTTTTATTTTTGCTGTAAAATAACTGTACAGTCAATGAACCGCATCTGTGAGCGGATTTTATATTACAATTCTTGGTTTTAAATACAATTTCAATCACAATAACGATAGAACAATATCAAGAAACATAGCATGTCAGTTATTAGGTTTGCTCATTTCATAAAATAAAATTTAAAAAAAAATCATGCCGGATAAGTAACCTAACTTTACAACATTTCAGCTAACCTTAGACTGCTTATGTGTTAGCTAGCTAGATAACGACTTTAACCAATGACACATAAATCACTTTTTTACTTACCGAAAGAACTGCAAAGATCCTCTTAGCTCCCACAGGTCGATTAGAACAGTTTACTGCAGAACAACTTATTTTCCAGCTCAAAAAAGACGAAAAAACTGAACGGAAAAATTCAATGGCGTCTCGGCTTTCCTTCACTACATAACTTTTGTTATTCACAAAGAGAGCTACGCAAGATCAGCGGCTGTCAATCATCGTCAAATATGACGTAAAATCCCGTTTTTCAACCTCAAATAACTTATTTAAAACAAACTTCACAGAAAAATGAGCACTTGAACACAATGTAGGGTGATAATAACTAATAATCACAGCAGAGTTTAGGTTTGAAAAAAAATTATGTGACGAGTATTTTAGCTTTACATTTTGACCCACATCCCGTCTGTTATTATTGAGGAGGCGGGGTTTATACAGCAGCCAGTCAGTAGGGGGAACTCTAAAAATAAAAGCTTCACTAGACTGGGGACCTTGTCCTGTCCATTATTTTTACAGTCTATGACTGCGACTCATTGAATCAGGTTTCATGCTTCATGCGGTTGGCGCGGCGATATTGCGCAAACGCGGTCGGCGCGAGAATGGTCCGTGGGCGCGGAGGGTCTGAGCGCCCAGCCGCGCATCTCTGAGATTTTGTAACAACGCGGACGGGTTCGTGCCGACTGCGTTGCAATGATTGGCTGCAGGGCCCGGAAGTACTTTTTTCAGGCCGTGTTGAGCAATCAGAAATGACTTAACGTTCACGGGACCGTAAGAAGCATGACAGCTCGCGTCGCAGATTTACCCCCCCACTACCCAAATATTTTTATTGCATATCATAGTGAATCACACAAATTAGCTAATTGAGATCCAAAACGGCGAATTTTGCCGAAAGGTGACAAGTTTGCACCCCTGATGTAAAGACTTGATAAGTTGCAAAAATGAATTGCAAATTTTGCAAAATACAGAGTGATGTACTTCTGAATTGACCATAGGTTGGCAAACGATCAGCAGCATCCAAGGAACAGGCAGTGTGAAAAATATTTTCCTACAGCTAACTGTTAGTGAGTTATTAGCATTGAAAACAAAATGCTTGATATCTCACCACATGGTGGCGCTATATGTATCATAATATGATATGATATTATTATTTTAAGCATTTTACCATTAGGAACTATATTAAAAAGTATGAATACTTGAGCACCCATAGTTTTGAAGTTATGAGCTTTCAAAGATGTGTCCCTTGGGATTCATTGTAGTATTTAATATTGAAAATATTCATAAAAGATTACTTACATCTTAGCATCAAAAAAGTAATAGTGCACATCTCCTGAACCCGCCATACCATTTTCAGTTGGAATGAAGTTTCCAGCACATAAAATTCAAAGCCACATTGACTGACTTCAAATTGAAGGTAATTTCCTCTCTTTTGCAGGTGTTTAACACTGTCTTACATATCATATTTTAATTTATCATGGGTCACGTTGTTTTGCATTCACAAATATAATTTGAGTTACTATACCTTACATTACTTCAAAAAATAATAATTTAACGACAGTTTTACATTGACTTACTTGAAGATGGTAAGGCATCACATAAAGAGGTCCTTGCTGATTGGGCAGAGCCTGGGACTTGTGCTTTTGAGGCCTCCAACATTGGTTCCTTCCTATCTCTCACAGCCCAGTGTACTGACTGCAAATGACGATATGTTAGGTTACCAGCTTTTCTAAATGATAGAGATTAGAGGCTACTTTAATGAATCTAAATCAAAAAGATGTATTACATACCGTTTTTACAGAGTCATTTAAGGCACACCAGTTGTGAAATGAAACAGTAATACCACTTATTTTCCAAAGGTCATAGTTTTTTCTTTTGGTTTGATTGCACAAAACATCCTTTGCTTCCTGTAGCTTTTGGAAATCTGCCACT
Organism: Labrus bergylta; assembly: GCF_963930695.1. Classification (NCBI taxonomy): domain Eukaryota; kingdom Metazoa; phylum Chordata; class Actinopteri; order Labriformes; family Labridae; genus Labrus; species Labrus bergylta. The sequence continues at coordinate 647,071 of NC_089204.1, forward strand.
GTGGGGAAAAAAGAAAAACATTAAGTCCATGTTGGATCATTCTTACAAACAGATAAAACTGCATATAAATTCAATAAAAATAGAAAGTTGGTGTCATGGTCTGCAGGGACATTTTGATCTAATTTGTTTCCCCCGATACTAGTGATGTAGGATTAAGCCAGTATTCTAATCTATTTTACTTTTCTCATCTGTTGATTTAGTCATGTGACATAGCTAGGTCATAGATTAGAGATGACTTTCAAACCTTATTGAGTATTTTACATTGAAAATGTATTTCACGTGTGACGACCACAGAAGAACCAATGCCACTGCATTTGTGAGGCAGACCTAGGTTGCATGAGCTGGCCGTCACTTCCAATGGTTCATCCTCCTTAGGTGCACTGGCATCTTGATGTTCAATAAGCTTATTGAACATCAAGATGCCAGTGCACCTAAGGAGGATGAACTGGCAGCTGCTTTCGATGCACACATAAAGATAGCGTCTGTTTCTGTTGTCTTGATCTGGGTTTCCCTTTAGAAGATTGATCTATAAAGTGGCTGGTATCTTGTTACTGTGGACTTTCTCATACCAAAAATTATAAAGAGCTTGCTGAACAAGCTAGAAAGTTAAGGTAAGCAACTTCTCTTCTCATCTGAGCAAATGTTAACTCATCACTGTTTAAATTGCAATATCTTAAAAACTATAAAATGTAAAAGTTTAAAATAGAAATCAATGTATTAATTCACAACAATTAAGAGAATAATTTTGGCCTTTTATCTAAACGTTTTTTGTGAAACACTGAGGATTGAGCTCTCCTTATCACAGGGGGACACCATTTTGGAAAAGTATATGAGATGGATTTATTTTACTAAATTCCAATTCAAGATATCGGTTAATGGATAATGTCTTCCCTCTATTAGACATCATTCAGTCCTTCTGGTCTACATCACTGTGCAAAGAAGTCAGTGCTGCCATTTGCTTCTTCAACGCTCATATTTAGCTAGAAGTTAGTGCTGGTTACCAAACACTGGGATTGTGTCAGTAATCACACACTAATTCTCTACTCTCACTCTGCAGTACACCATATACTGTAGTAAACAAAAAAAAAAACAATTGGATCCTACTTGCTCTCATCAAGATTGATGTGTATGAACTACCAAACTCCATTTGAGTCCCTTTGCACCTTTAAGAAAAAGCTAAAGACCCAGCTCTTTCATGAATACCTACGACCGGACTCTCAGCTTGTGTACTGACTAGATCTAGGAAAAGGGACCACATTACTCCTGTATTGGCTTCTCTGCACTAGAACAGCTCATAGTTATGCTGCTATAGGCTTAGACTTCCAGGGGAACTGGCACCTTGACTTACTATCTCTCCATCTCTCTTCACATTCCCATCATATTACTGCATGTCACTATCTGTAAACCTGCATGTACTATGTAACATACTAACCACATATTTTCCAGGGAGCTCCGAAGCTCTCTTTTCTCATAGGTTCCTCTGGATCATTGGTGGGAATCGCATGCTGCATTGCCCCCACCCCAGTTTGTCCCTGTCCTTCTTTCTGCTTCTTCCTCTATCCCATTTTTCAATCCCAGTGCAGTTTGGGCAGATGGCTGTTCATCATGTCTTGTTTTTTCCCAAGATTTCTGCCTCTCAAAAGGAAGTTTTTTCTTGCCACTGTAACTTTGCTAAATGTTGCTTAATGCTGTGCTTATGATGGATTACCATTGGGTCTTTGTAATATAGAAATTAGTAAGGTCTTTTATTTATTTTTTTGTAATATTGTATAACAACAATGGTACCAGTCGAAAAAGTCGGTAAAAAGCAACCGTGCACAATTTTTTGCACCACCATCCAGGTGACTCTGGTGCCTACAGTATCCTCAACCCCCTACCTGCCCTATAAGCAAATTGAAACGGGTCTAATTTTTCCTGAGTTGCACAAAAATTGTAATTCCTAGCAATCTTCTTAAAGGTATCAACTTCAAACTCCTCACCTACAAAGCCCTACACAACCTGCCCCCCCCCCCCCCCTTCCTGTCTGAGCTCCTACACCGGAACACTCCCACCCGCACTCTCAGGTCTGCCGATGCAAACTTCATCCCCCCTGCAGGATAAACTATCGGTCCTGGGGGCACAGGGCCTTCTCCATTGCAGCTCCCACCCTCTGTAACTCACTTCCAAAAAACATTTGAGACTCCCCCACACTCACTTCCTTCAAGAAATCAAATCGTCTTTGAGTTTCTAGAAAAGTCGCCTGCTGATATTATCTGGGCCAGGACTTTTCCTTTCTTTCACTCCCCTGAAGAGTTTAAATCACCCATAACAAAGCTGGGTGCATCATCTGGTGCAATGCTCTGTAGCCTGTGTACAGGTGTCGCAATGGTCCGAGTTGCAATATCAGCATTTGCCTTTGGGTGGATATAAACAAGAGTAATAACAGAACAGATGTTGTTAAAAGTTCTATATCAGGGTTGTACAGTGATTCCCTTATAAACGCTGTGTTACACCAGTTTTTATTAACATATAAACAGAGCCCACCACCCAGTGATTTCCCAGTCACTGCCGGGTCTCTGTCAAATCGCAGCGGTTCGCCAAAGCCTTTTATTTCCAGATCAGATTGAAGATCATGCTGCTTGAGCCATGTCTCCATCAGGGCAATAACACAGGCGTTCTTATACTCCAATAAAAAGTGGACATTTGCCTGTAGAATGTCAATCTTGTTGCGGATGGACTGTGCACTTTGGTGCACTCTGCCACGTCTGCCCCTTTTCCTCACCGCCGTTGGTTTGGATTTCCAACTCCTACTCCCCACGGAACAACCATGCCGAATGATTTCTGAGAGGAATGCCGTGGAGTCCAATACTCCTGTATCGGAGTCCCAAAGTAGCAAGAGGAATTCCTGGCTGTATTGAAGTGACTCAGGATACTCAGAGAGTCCTCTCAGAAATTGACAGAAAAGCATCAGGATAAGGAAAAGGGACACCAGTCTGAGGTAAGTCATTGTTGACTCAACAATCACAGTAAATACGTTAAAAAGATAAGTTAGTCAATTTTAGGTCAATCTGATTTTTTTTTCTGATTTGATAAAATTATTGACTAATTAAATAGTTTCAAATGTCCTTCATTAAGTATTAAGATTTATTTTAATACAATTTATTTATTTTTTTGTCCTGCACCTGTATGCATTTTGCTTGGATGAGTGCACACTAGTCTTATTTCTCTTTTTGACATTGTCTTTCATTCATCATTTTTCACTCTCAACACAGACATTTTAATTTATCATTAAAAGAAAACGTCCTTAACTGTGGAAGTAACAACAAGTGATAATAAAAAAGGTGATGAAAAACATGTGATTTGAAAATGTGTGTGAATTGAAAATAAAATTGATAATGCATCGATTAGATCTTCACCATTCATTACATCCAACAGACATTTATCATTTACTACATGCAGTGTTTGTTACTTCAACATTTATTATTTATAACAAGCAATTTTGTTTCAACCCATTCCAACGTTCTGTTCGACTCTCGACCTTATTGTCTGCACAGCAAGAAGACAAGGATGTGAGCTATTAAGTGTATTTAAAGATTTACTGCTTTCATCACTGAATCCACAAAAATCAATGTAGGAGTCTCTGTAGGCTATATTTACAGTATCATGGTATCATGGTTCAAATATCATGGTTTTGACTCCTTGTTTATTTTGTTATTTTTTAGTGAAATGTTTTTCTAAAGTTCTACTATTCTTAGGTTAGGGCTTTTTTGTTGTGTGTTTTTTGGATCTGTTCTTCCTCTGTTTCCAGTTTCAGAGGTGTGGGGCTGCATCATCATCTGCAGCACTTATACCCCACCTCGACTTCCAGCAACGCAGATTGTCGTTGCACTTCTGTGGTATATAGGCCTCTTAGAATCTTTGGAGATTGTCGTTGTCCTTTCTAATGAGATTCTTACGATTGTTCTGTTTTTCCTTTTCAAGTATCTCGCTCTGATTGTACCAGCTCTCCTGAACGCCGCCAGCCTCACCACCATTCCAAACATTCACTTGTGTCCTTGTGTCCAGTGGTTTGCTGTTTTATTTCACTGTCCTCTGGTGTTTCAGATGAGTGTCAGCTTAAACAGCTTAAATATTTTTGATTTTACAGGTAATTTTCATAGAAATTGTAATGATTTATAATCTCCAACATCAATTTCTCATGAGAGAGACAAGGTGCGCAACAATGTTGTCCCTGACTTCATCTGCAAGGGTCAGGTCGTTGTCAGACAGAAAACTCTTCAAGTTTGGGAAAGCTAAAACATAACCTGTTTTGACCTTGTTTTCAAATAACCATCTTTTTCATTATTGCCTTGATTTTGTCCTATACATCAAAATCACTGTAGCCCCAAATTCAGCTAATTTAAATGACAGAAAATGTCCGACGGGCATGCCACCTGACTGAGCCACACTGTGCCTTCAAAAACGTTTTGTCCTGTAAGAACATGTTGACCTCCATGCAACTCGAAAAGCCTCGAAAGCACCTCTCCGCTTGAAAGCCACCTTACTTCTGTGTGGAGCAGAAGTTAGTCACTGCCCATCTCATCACAGAGCACACAAAATACACGAGAATGCATCGGTCTTGCCTTTATGAAGTTGTTTTCACAGCTGAGTCTTGTACAAACTTAAGCTCTTTGGGCATTTTCTTCACTGCGAGGGCCTCCTGATGGATGCTGCATTGAGTCCATCTTATCTCCAGTGCAAAGTCACAAATTCGGGCTTCTACTCCGCTTCTACTCCTTCTACTCCGTTGGGGCGTCAGAGCCCTTGTGCCATCAGTGCACACTCCAATACACTTTTTCCAATCGAGCTCATTCTTTTGCAACAAGCATTCAGGAGCTGGAATATGTGTTAAGTTGTAGTTCTGGTCTGAAGTGACTGACAGAACAGAAAGTCCTCTTGAGCTGTGCTATGATGTTCATTTCTTATGTTAACGAGAAAATTGGCCATACCTGCAACATCTGCAGTCCCATCGAGCTGTATAAAAAATAACCACTACTTTCAATACGCTGAATCAGTGTGCTTTTAACATCCTCTGACATTGCTTCTATTCTCTGCAACAGTTTCATTGGAAAGCGGTATCGGCTTTTGCTATGCGAAGACTGGCACGATACAAAGCTTCTTGTGCTTTGGTGTAGCACTAAACTGAATTGTTCCTCACGTTTTCTTAGATACAAATCCACTGGGGTTCCTTTAAGCAACTGAGTGCATGGTTGTAAGCAGTGGCGTCACTAGGCTGTTTTATTTGGGGCTAAAGCCCCGGATATTATTCAATAAGCCCTGAATAATTTTTTTTTGAAAAAATAAAATAAATAAAAAATTCAAATTTCCGACGGTGCTTGAACGCCCCTCGTTTACCGCATGACAACAGAGCAACAAAATCTCTGTATTCAACCGTGGAATTTCCGAGTGTCTCTGAACGCACCGCTGTCAAATTTACCGTCACAGCCTAGGTAACTCATTAAATATACAAAGTAAAACAATATGTAAAGTGTAAAAGTTAAGGCAAAGACCAGAAACATACTGTACACGATAAATGTACAAGGAAAAACAATAGGTAAAGTGGAGAGTAACGTTTAAGACAGAGACACACTGTACAAGATAAGAAATTAATGAAGAAAAACATGTAAAGAATACATACATGACTGTGTGACTCATTAAACATCTCAATGTTTACTTTTGCTTAATGTTTACTGTTGGTGTTTCGTGAATGAGGCACTTTTGTGTTTGGGCAAAGGGAATTGGTATTTTTACCATTGGTATTTATTGGTATATTTACTGGTAACCATAGAATGCATTAATTCAATTCAGTCTAGAAGTTATGAAATTATTCTAGTCACTAATGGTAGTTAGTTATTTGTTGGATGTCCCGTGTGCTTTACACTAGAAAGAAACATGGGGATTCCAGGGGCATCTCAAAATAAAGTAGCCTAGTCCTTCTAGATAGTCCTTCTGGCAAAAGAATAAACGGTTTAAAAACATAACCAGACTGTTTACCACCTCAAGTGAATTAACCTATCCTATCCCCAGTCAGATCCATATAGGTAATGTAAGGTCTGTCTCACTTGTATTCATTTTACTCTGAAATAACTTGAATGGAACTTTAGATGTCTGGGTATAAGCAGCCCAGCAGTCAGGTAGTTATTTAAAGCTATAATAAACTGTGTATTTTGTTTATTTAGGTAAAGCATTATGAAAATTTTTGCATGCGCAATAAAGCATACAATAAATTTGCTGCACGTGCATACCGCGCATATTTGCCATTTCCTTCTGGGCTAAGCTCCAGGTGTTTCAGAAACCTAGAAACGCCCTTGGTTGTAAGATGCAGTCTGAGGATGGGTGAAGATTTCATACATTCATTACAGAGAATATCACCGCACATCATGGCCTGGGCTCATTCTCTGTGCCACTCCAAACAAATCCAAACTTGATGTAAACGGTGCTACTAACGTCTCCACTTGCATCGACCTCAGTTTCTGCTTCATTAACAAAAAAAGAAAGAAAAAAAAAAATCAGACTCCCAGCGTACCACAAGAGTGAGCCCAAGTACCACAATTGGTGCGTACCAATTGTGGTACAACAGTACAACAGTCTGAGAATGAATCCAAATCCCAGACCTATCACTTCAGGTTACGAGACTGGCATAGTATGTGTTTGAAACCACTATTAAGTAACAAAGTAATGATTTCTTGCTTATAAAGCAATGTTATGTTAAACTTCTAGACACCTTGTCTGAGACAATGCATATATGTCAGAATATTTGTTTGTTCAGATAGTATAGTCTTTTGTCTCTTGGACAAGTAAGAAACATCAGGAATTGTTCTTTTGAAATTATACATTTCTTTTTTGTGAGTTCCATAAAGTAAAAACTCACATTGATTCAATAATGAATTTGCATGGGATTGGAACGAATGGTACTGAATCAAATTGTAACGAATTGTTGTACTTTTGCTATATTTCACAACAGAATTGCACAATTCACAAATAATCACATTCTCATCCGTTTAAGGAGAAATCTTCCCACATCCTTTCTTTTTTTGCTTGTTTCCTTTTATAAGGATCCAAGAAACTGATACTATTTTCAATAAAAGGCATGTGGTTAGACAAGTTCCCAAAGAGTGTATTTTTCAATATAAAAAATATGTTTATTATTATATGTTTATATTCTTTTGCCATTAAATATATTTTTTTAGAACAACTTTTTAGTTGTGGCCTTTTACCTATTTAACAGTATCAATCAGCCAAAAGGCCTTTAGTTGGTTATCCGTGATATAGTTTATTATTAACATCCCTATTAATTATTCATTCATTCAATTTTCTATGGCGACTCTGAGTATGACAAGAAGCTATTAACTTCACTGAAAAAGCCATATAATTAAAGTGGGATAATAAGTCATATTTTTAAGTAGGTCAAGATTAGTAATAGCACACATTAAAGAAATAGTAAAGAGGGAGAGGCAATAACTCTCAATGCCAGCAGGTGGCAGTAGTCTGTAATCGTCATTCCAAAAAGGAGAAACCAGAAAACGACAAAGAAGAACATAAATAACCGTTGTTGTGATACGAGAATACAATTTTCTCACCACTGTCGCTCAACACTCGTAATATAGGTACTTCTAATTGAAAATAATGTCTGATAAAAATTTGAAAATGGTGCTGCCATTGTCAGCCCTTGGTGTTTTATTAGTGAAACAAGAATAGAAGAGGCGCTTTCGTATGTCTTCTCGTGCACTGGCTTTCCTGTTTTGCTTAGCTGAACAGCTAATCAGAGAGATTCCTACCCCCAACTGCAACGGCTCACGGCGATTCAACGGGTAGCGACGGAGCTGGACACACCACTAAAACTAGGGTGACGACCACTCATCGACGGACCGACGGCCTCCTTGGTGTGTCAGGGTCTTAACAAGGAAACAGCCACCCCCCTCACACCCTTAGAGAACAACCAGCCACTCGTCCTACAGACCCATCAGGTGTAGAGGGCCCTCCTCAGAATATAGACTGCAGCCAAGCAGCCGGTCCAGATGGCGTCCCCAGCTTGCTGCAGTCTTCACACCAATCTTCAACAAGTTACTACAACAAGCCACAGTCCCCAACTGCCTGAAAAGAGCAATAATCATCCAAGTACCAAAAACATTAGCAGTCTCAAGCCTGAATGAATACCGGCAAGTTGCCCTGACTACAGTAATCATGAAATGCATGGAGAGACTGGTACTAACATTTATCAAAACACATCCCCACTAGGTTTGATCAACACCAATTCACCTACAGGACCAACAGATCCACAGAGACGCCATCTCACTTGCACTACACACTCAGAATGTTGTTTGTTGACTTCAGTTCTGCATTCAACTCCATCCAGCCAAGCAAACTGCAAACACTGCAGTTAGGAACCCCCCTCTGTCTTTGGATCAAGGACTTTCTCACCAACAGACCTCAGGATGTCAGGCTAGGAGACGGTATCTCCTCGACCATCATCCTCAACACTGGAATACCCCATGCTGCGTCCTCAGTCCAATCCTCTACTCCCTGTACACCTACAACTGCACAACCACCCACAGCTCCAACACCTTCAAATTTGCAGACGACACCACCAATGTAGGACTGATCTCCAACAACGATGAGGCGGCTTACAGAGAGGAGGTCCAAACATTCTCTGTGTGGTGTGAAAACAACAACCTGCACCTCAACACAAAGAAAACCAAGGAAATAACTATTGACTACAGAAGAGAATCAAAAAACACTCCACACTAGTCTGCACATAAACCAGGAACAGGTGGACCGTGTCTCCAGCTTTAAGTTCCTGGGAGTGCACCTCTCAGAGGACCTGAGCTGGAGCCTGAACACAGCACATCTGGTAAAGAAGGCACAGCAACGCCTCTTTTTCCTGAGGACCCTGAGGCGCAACAGACTACTACATGAGCTACTGAAGAACTTTTACTGCTGCAAAATCGAGAGCATCCTGACATAAGGCTGTACTGTCTGGTACTCCAGCTGCACCACAGCAGAAAATAAGGATCTTCAGCGGATCATCAAAACGGCTCAGTGGATTGTTGGCTCCCATGTCTCAGAGACATCCACTTGAGCCACCTTCACAAGCGAGCCTCATCCATCAAAAATGACACATCTCACCCTGGACACGGCATTTTCACCACCCTTCCCTTGGGCAGACTCAGAACCTTTTGCACACGAACAAACAGACTAAGGAACAGCTTCTTTCCCAAAGCTGTAGACAAACTCCTCAACCCATAACCCCCTCAAAACAAGACGGGAATACAATGTGCAATTAAAACTGCAAGCCGTGATGAAGGGCCCTCGCACTTCGTGCATGTCGGGGTGTGTCGCGACCACGGGGAAAGCAGCAGAAGCGACATGGCGGCATGGAGGAGGCCAGCAGATCAATTTGTGTAAAAGTTGTAGTACTGGCATGTTCAAATAGGCAACGCAATAAAGATGAAAGACCATTTTTACATAGAGCAGTTCAGGCTGGCACTGTCATGATACCTGTGAAATTTGGAGCAAATTAAACATTGTTAGGAGGTAGTACTTTGTCCTTGCAGTAGGGGGCGCTATGGTTACAGTTATTTATTGTTATGTGACTGTGTTCAGAGGCCAACCCTGATTATACCTGTGAAATTTGGAGCAAATCTGACATTGTATATTGGAGGTAGTACTTATTATTTGCAGTAGGGGGCGCTATGGTTAAACTTTATTATTGTTTTGTGACTGTGTTCAGAAGCCAACCCTGATTATACCTGTAAAATTTGGAGCGGATCAGAAAAAGTATATGAGACGTAGTACAGCCTCTTTCCAGTAGGGGGCGCTATGTTAACGGTATCATTTTATTAGGTTAGATGTGATCAGACCAGTACTGACATTTTTGATGTGAAATTTGAAGGAAATGTGACATTTTATAGGGGAGGTAGTACTTAGTCCTTGCAGTAGGGGGCACTATGGTTACAGTTAGATATTGTTATGTCACTGTGTTCAGAGGCCAACTGTGATCATACATGTGAATCACAGACGAAGTATATGGGAGTTACAGCCACTTACTGTTTGATGGCGAGAAATCCTTCGTCATTGTCACACAGGCTGTTTAGGCTTATTCCAATGTGTTCAGGGGCCAACCAAGATCATACATGTGAAAGTTGAGGAAGATAGAGTATTGTATATGACAGTTACAATGATTTGATATCATCGGCAAACAGTGTAAACGACTGAGTTTGAAAACCAGCTGTTGCCACGCCCCTTGAAATACAGTCATGCTGCGCACAACTATGGATCTTCTCGATGTGTACAATAAGCTGACCCAAAAAATAACAATTAGATCAAGCCCCTCCGAGCAGATGATTTAAACAAACAGTGTTTTTATGATTTAAAACAGGCAAACACTGAAAACATCAAAGTTTGACCTCCTGCTGTGGCCACACCCCTTGACGTACAGTCATACTAAACAACTATGGATCTGCTCGATGTGTACAATAAGCTAACCAAAACAGTTTTACTATCAGATCAAGCCCCTCCGAGGAGATGACTCAAATAAACACAATTTTTATTACTTAGGCAGTAGGCAGTATTTTGAAAATCAAATGTAATTTGTGGACTTCCTGTTTGATTTTGGGCATGGGTCCAAGATGCTTTTTCGTAGGTGTTGTCATGATGGCTATGCATAGTAAAATTCTGAATTGTTTGTTAAACGGGCTACATGTTTGAAATAGTGAAGGGGGAGCTACTGAGCCACCCCCTTTGACAAATCTTTGTGCGTCGCACAACTACATATCTCCAACATGTCTAGAACACACTAACACTGAGTTTGAGTCGATTGGATGAACACCCTCGGAAAAGTTTGTTGAAATAGGAAGGCTGAAATCTGCAATTTTGTTTTTTTGAAACGGTGCAAGAGGATTTTTTGTTGGTCCTGACAAGCTCAATGTGTACCAATTTCAGTGAGTTTACGTGAAAAAAACCTCGATGGGGAGGCCATTTTGAAAATTTCAAGGGGGTAATAATAATAATCTTCTTACTGTGTGCAATAACTATTTCATTCACTGCACTAGAACTGTTTATTTAGTTACTGCATTATAGCTGTCTATTTATACTAATTCAGTCACTGCACCCCAACTTTATTACAGATTGGTCACTGTACTAACTGTTTATTTATTCACTGCAATATAACTGTGTATTTCTTTATATACTAATTTAGTCACCACACAACAACTGTTTAATTATTCACTGTACTATAACTGTTTATTTATTAACTGAGTCACTGCACAAAAATTATTATTAATGCCTACTTATTTATAGCTACTGCCTCTCTCTCACTCTAGAACAACCTTTTATTTTATGTACATAACTTTGAATATATTCGCCATATATACTGTATATATTTTTATACATATGACCAACATGCTGCTGTACAGGATTGCTGCCAACAAAGTTTCGGAGCAGGTAAATATTTTTCTCCTAATAGTGTAATAATTGTATTACATCATAGAGTGTAGACTCATACACAAATGCATTGGCTGAGAAGATTTGGCAAGTTTTTCATGGGCGCAACCCATATACTCAGCTCTACTGCTTATCTCACAAATGCATGTTCCATACAAATGTGGCACCATTTAAATGGGAAATAAACAGGCTTTCCAACAGTATAAGATTTATTGCCAAGAAGCATTGTTACAACAAATAAATAATCTACCAAACACAAATTCCCTTACTTTTTGTGCAATGTTTATATATCGTCGCTGTCCATGTATCTCCACTTTTGATGATTTTGACTTTTTATGATAGATGGGATGCACTTGTCACCTTCTATCTGGTGTTTGTATAAATCCAGATAACCAATGAAAATAAGTTTTATTTGGTGTTCCATATAACAAGCATGTCCTTTGGATGTCAGAAGTGTCTATCAAATCTCCACATCCCTTTGTATTTATTTTTATACAAATGCATTTTATTACTGACCGGGATATGTTCATAAACATCTGATTTCTCCGATCGAGTAAATTAACATAATATTGATTGTTTATTGCACCGTGCATTCTGTTTTCTCTCTTTCAGAATAGACATGTCTTATTCATTAGAGGAGCTGTGTGCATTGGTCAGTGTGAGATATGACAGGGAGCTTGAGACAGGGGCAGTGGTAGACAGCAGTGAGGAGGAAGGTTTGTTGAAAATGAGGATTAAAGGGATCATATTATGTTTTTTCTGGTTTTATATGCTCTTTAGTGTGTTTTCCATGTGTCCTATGCATGTTTAGGCACATCTATGTGAAAAAAATCAAAGTCTGCAGAAACGCGGCTTCTCCTACGTCCTCCTGTTAGCTGCAGCATTAGCTGCATGTAACGCTCAGCCCCCCTCGAAAAAATTTGCCAGTGTAACGTCTTGTCAGTTTGATGTCAGTGATCTAAGCCAATTGGCTCGTTGTGGCAAGCCCACCAGCTCATGTTGCACACCCGTTAACTTCTGTAGCACACCCCCAATATGCCATACAGTGCATAGGTGCTAAGACATGTAAGCTTGAGCAAAAAATGGACTTGGAAAGAAGTTTCAGCTTCTACTCTCTTTGGCAGCTATGGAGATTCTGATGCTTCTGGAAGTTCACAACCACAACATGTAAGTACGCTTAAGTTATTGTCTTTTTTATTTGTTTGAAAACAACTTTTGAGCTGCTACGGATACATTAGTTCTATAACAGTTTGGTTCTAGCCCTGGATATTTTTGGCACAAGGAACAGGCAGCGGATTCATTCTCCTGACGAAAGAAGATACTGATTAAAATGAAATAATGTTCAATAAGAAGGAAAATAATGACAGAGGAAACATTATTGCATGAGATATTGATCCAAAAAACATGTGATTATCACCTGGGCTTTTGTAGTAAAAGTAACTATAGCAGTCTATGATGACCTTGATACTTACAATTGCTCATTGAATTTTTAATCACATCAAGGAGGTGATTTACAATGCAGAACAAGGTGAGTCGCTGCAATAAACAACAAAACAACAGTTCTAACAGTACAACAACAAACAGTAAAAAATTTTATTGTACAGAACACATTTGTGGCCAATAATCATATTGTAATCAAGCCAAACTTTGTGAAGCCACGAGTAAGATAAATATGAGATAAATATGTTGGTAGCTCCAGTCAGTGAAATTGGAAGAGGCCAACATATTTTTCAACACAATAACAGTGAGTGTTTTAATGATAAAAAGACTTGATACAAACGTAACATAGGCTACGTTGCTATATCCCGGTTATAGTATTCTGCAGCACACGTTTTCTGCTTCGGTAGGCAGTTAGCTGCAGTTTCCACACATACACCACAACAATGAAGCTACCCGATGAGCACATACTACACACATATTACATCTGAAAAGGCTGCAAAATAAATACCTGCAACACTGAAACGTCGTGCTAATGCTCATGATTGTGGTGGTTGTTCCTCCTCTCAGTTGTCAGATTGGTAAAGTTGAAAACTAGGGATGCGCCGTATCAGGGATACTCAGTATCGGTATCGGTCCGATACTAGCCAAAATTACGGGATCGGATATATTGGACAACATAGTACAAGTTGTCCAATCCGATCCTTAAGCCGCTACCATTACTTTACGCGACATGCTGTCAAGAGATAGCCGTGAGCAGAAACTAGAGCCAGAGTGAGACCGAGCCGAGTGTTATTTATGCAACGCGAGTGTGTCGAGGGATGGCAGCAGCACTGGAAGCTTCAACGCCACAAACTTGTTAAAACATTTGTGAAAGAATCATGGAAAGGAGTATGCCAACTTTGTGCTAGCAACAAGTGCCAAGAGAAAAAGTGAGCCGCAACAACAAACATTACAGGAAACTGTTGAGAAGCGGCAGAAACTCCCTCCAGACAGCAACAAAGCAAAGCTAATAACGAAGAGAGTTACTGAATTCATTTTGCTGGATGACCAACCACTTTCTGTTGTTGAAAATGTGGGTTTTCAACATTTGGAGCCTTGTTACAAAATTCCAAACCGACATTTCATCTCCGAAACGGCTATCCCGTTGAAGCACAAAGAAGTCTGTGAGTTAATTTCGAAATGCTTGGAAAACGTTGTTGTGGTTTCACAACTGATCTATGGAGCTCAGACGTGTGTCTAATGTCCTTAATGAGTTTGACAGCTCAGTGGATAGATGCTACATGTTAAACAGTTTCGTGGCTCACACACAGGAGAGGCCATAGCTACAGCAACTGAGGAGATGTTAAATGCATGGAAAATTGAGAAGAGCCAAGTCCATGTTATTTTACAAGACAATGCCAGTAACGTGGTAACATATATGCAGCAGAGTATGACCTGCCAGCCACATTAACTGCAAGCCAGTGGTGGCTACTGGAAAAGTCTGTTACAATTATAGCCCCTTTCGAGGAGTTGAGCGTACGTGCGTGCACTGTGACAGTTTGACTTTGAGATGTGATGATCCTTTAATATTTTGTTTTAGGGGTGCCAGCCAGGTCTCTCTCCTGGCATTTAAGATAAGTCGGTTGTTTTTTTGTTGTTTTAAGTTTTAGTTGAGTTTCTTGTTTGGATTATTTGGCTGCTGTGTTGAGGGATGTGACCGACTTCCATGTTTGGATGACAGGTGACGAGTGAAGGCGAACTATAACTAGGGTTATGGTTTAATTATGTTTATCTAAAACAGTGCAATGGTGAAACGAAAATGGCTTTTTGTCAAAGATTTTTATGGCCATTTTAAAAAGAGATTGTATTGGTTTAAGTGTTGTGCCAGCAGAAAGTGACCATGTGGTTATACAGTATTCAATATGTGAAAAAATCATCGTGTAAAAACATTCGAGCAGCATTGATAGTCATGAAGGATCTTACCTGTCTAAAATTGTTTATATTAAAATTTACCGTCTTTGTTAATTGTTTGATGTGTTTTTTAAATGTTAATGTTGGGTCCAATGTTGGGCCTAAATATTTAAACTCATTAGCTAGACTAAGCTCTACACCTTCCAGGTAAATGCCGGACTGCTGAAAGCTGGTTGGCTGTTTAGTGAACATCATGCAGACCGTTTTCTTTGTGTTTAATTGAAGACATGAATCTTTGACCCAGCTTTGCACTTGGGTCATGGCTGTTGTTAAAATTTGTGAAACTTTATGAGTATTTCTGCCCTGTGTAAAAACAACGGCATCGTCAGCATACATTTGAATGTTTACATTTTTACACACTTCCGGAAGGTCATTTCTATAAATAGTAAATAAAATAGGTCCCAAAATACTGCCTTGTGGGACCCCTGTTGGACAATCAAGGTAAGAGGTCCAGGATTACAGCACCTACACAGGCATTCCTATCAAGAAGGCTTTTGATTTTTTCAACAAAAATGCAGTTTGCAGACTCTGTAGAATGGTGGTTACGAAACCCAAACTGCATCAGATGCAGGGGTGTGTGGCCATCATTTAAGTGTATATTCAGTTGTTTTGCGACCCACTTCTCTGCTATTTTGGAGATTACAGGTAGAATACTGATAGGTTGGTAATTTGCCATTTGTTTTATCACCAGATTTAGGGGTGATAACAGCAAGCTTCCACGCTGAGGGCACTACACTTTGTTTAAAAGGATAAATTAAGCAAATGTGTAATTGGTAAAATTAATGATTCTTTATACAATTTTTATTTATTTTTTATTTTTTATTTTTATGTGTGTCAAGTCCAGACACATCTTTGGATTTTGACTGTTTGAGGGGGTTAATAATAGTCATCACCTCTACTTCAGATATTTCCGGTATCTTAAAAGCCGCATGGGATTAGGAAGGTTATGTATACAGTTAGGGGGGGTATACTGTTGTGTTAATCGAATTCATAAAGTGTTTGTTAATTTCAGTGGCTATAGTTGAGGGATTTTGCACAGGTACGTTGTTAAGTTTTATTTCAAAATTATCAGTGCCATTTTTAGGTTGCCTACCAATTAGTTTATTAAAATTTTGCCATGTAACTTTGTTATTTCCTTTTGCATCTTCAATAATGGTCATGAAGAAATTTGTCTTCGCCCTCCGCATTGTGCTTATTACTTTATTTCTAATTGAGGTAAATCTCTGTCTGTCTGTGGTGATACCTGATTTTAATGATTTTTAAGCAACATATTTCTGTCTTTCATTAGTTTTCTGCATTCTCCATCTATCCAAGGCAGTGGATTCCTTTTATTTTTTCTTAGTTTTAAACCAAATATATCACAACCATTTTCTATATTTTCACTCGAGAGTTTCACTCCAGTCACTCTCTTTGAGAGCTGCGTCCAGACTTGGAATTTGGTTTTGTGGAATGAACTCATGACAACTTCTAGTTGTGTATGAGTTGGGAAATCTTGTTTTTGAGAGTTTTCGTGAGGACAAAATTATATTATGATATTATTGAAGTGCAGACCTACATAGGTGAGCCAACTACATTTCTCTGTGCACCTTCAACAAGTGTAGAGAGCGAAAGGCTCTTCAGCACAGCCTCCATTATTATTGATGAAAGGAGGAGCAGGCTGACGGCTGAGAAGGCTGAAGTGTTAATCTTTTTGAAGAAGAACCTGCCCCTTATGTTGAAGTGACCTAACTTGTGTCACATAAGGACTATAATAGCAAGTGGTTGTGACAGTTTAAAGGTCAGGCAGCTACTGCTATGTCTTGTCATCTTAAGGGAAAACCAAATATTTTAGTTTACCTTACAATTATCATTTCAGATTGTAATTGTGTTTTTACTAGTTCTTCATTTTATTCTAGTGTTAAACACACCCCCTCACCACCTGCTGCACCTTTTTCCACGCCCTCAATGATTCATCACTTTTTTCACTCCTCCCTCCGACCTCAGCCGTCACTATCCAGCTCTCCAGGTACCTCCCCCAGACAAGCATCCACTCACCAGACTAACTTACGCTCTCTCCCTCATGCAGACCCCAATAGCTCCCTTTTGAGGTTAGGTGGGGCTGCTACTCCTACCATGGCCATACCAGTCAGAATCACTTACCACCACTCACGCCTTCGTGATTGTCAGGATCACCATCATGGGCAAGTGATCCGACTAATTTCTCGCTCCCCCAAAGCTTTTAAAGCTCCTAACACAGACTCTATTAAAATGTGTTTGATCAGTGCTCAGTAGCAAATAAGTCACATATTTTAAATGACCTATTTTCAAGAGAAAATTTGTCTTTTCTACTCCTAACTGAGACATGGCAGAGGGATATGGAATATGTTCATTTAAATGAACTATGCCCCAGTGACTGTACCGTTATTGGGACCCCACGTTTGTCTGGCCGTGGGGGACGTCTCGCTGTTGTTTGGAAAAACACATTCTCATGTCAACTGGTGAGCTAAGATCATTTCAACACCTTTGAACTACAACTTACCAAAATTGGAAGTATCAATCCCTTTTAATGTATTTTAATTTACTGACCTCCTGGTCAAGCAGGACAGTTTTAAACTGAGTTCACTGACTTTTTAACATCTTGTATTAAACTGGACAGAATACTTTTAGCTGGGATTTTAACCTGCATATTGATGATGTTTCCAATTCTGCATCCACTGAATTTCTCAATATCACAGACTCTTTTAACCTCAAGCAACATGTTGTAGGCCCCACGCACACAAAAGGCCACACCTTGGACCTGGTTTTTCTCTAGGGATAGATGTCAACCATGTCCGATGTGAAGACCTACTGATCAGTGACCATAGAAGTATTTTCTTTGATCTTTGTGTAACCATTGATCCTCCCAGTTTTGTAAGAACACTTCACTCCCGCATCATTACAACAGATACAGCCGATCAGTTCTTAGCACAATATGATTGGGATTGTCATTCACACCTAAACAAGACTGACCTTTTATTACAATCTTTTAATCTTCATTGTGCCACTTTACTGGACACACCTTTAAAGACAAGGACTAAGGCCATCCCCATGGATGACCAATGCTGTCCGCTGCCTGAGACAGCAATGTTGCAAGTCTGAACGACTATGGAAATCCACTGGACTAGAGGTACATTGCCTTTATCACAAACATTTGCGGCATTCTTTTAATGAAGCAGTACAGGAAGCCAGAACTGCTTACCGTATTTTCCGCACTATAAGGCGCACTTAAAAGCATTTAATTTTCTCAAAAAACGATAGTGCGCCTTATAATCCGGAGCGGCTTATATATGGATCAATTGGTTAATTGGTTGATCCATACTGGTTGTACACGGCGCTCAGCGACACTGACTCGGATAATGATGAGAGGGAGCCGGGCATGTTGGATGCCGTACTCGCCCAACTGTTCAATTCAGACACTGAAGAAGAAGAATTCGAGGGATTCGTGGACGGGGAATGAACTGAAAAAGTGAGCTTTACGTGTTATACGTAACTGAACAATGTTGAGTTATGCACTAACGTTTGAATTAGCGGTATCAGACTGTGTTTCTTTTACATGTTTAGAACTGAACAAGGCTGGGAGATATTGTGAATATGCACATTAACGTTTGAACAACGTTGAGTTATTGTGAATGCACTATAAGTATTTATATTTATATATTCACAATATCTCCCAGCCTTGTTCAGTTGTAAACACGTTCTATTCTATGCGCCTTATAATCCGGTGCGCCCTATATATGAAAACAGTTCTAAAATAGGCCATTCATTGAAGGTGCGCCTTATAATCCGGTGCGCCTTATAGTGCGGAAAATACGGTACTTTGGCACTTGAATCTCTTCCTCTAGAAGGAATCCAAAAGTTTTATTTGACACAATCAACAATATTGTTTCACCATCTCCATCCACCTTACCATGCTGCTCAACTAATGACTGCAATAAGTGCCTCTCCTTCTTTGTTGATAAGGTATTAGCTATAAGGTCCAATATGCAGCCGAACTCTCACCCACCTAGAGACAGCTCCTCTGCTACCCCTACTGTCTTGGACTCCTTCCACCTTGTTAGCTTTGAGGATCTTACGGATTTGACAATAAAAACAAAGCTGACTAATAGCTCCTTGGATGTCTTACCACCTTCACTGTTTTTAAAACTTTTACCTACTACTGGTCCAGCTGTTTTATCCATTGTAAATTCCTCATTGCTTACAGGATGTTTCCCTACTTATTTTAAACATGCAATGATTCAGCCCATCTTAAAGAAACCAAATTTAGACTATGAACTATAGGCCAATTTCAAAGTTGCCAAAATATTGGAAAAAGTTGTGGCCAATCAACTCACTGCTGTGTTGGAGGAACATAACATCTATGACAAATTCCAGTCAGGGTTCCGGAAAGGGTACTCCACTGAAACCACTCTATTTGGGGCGGCAGTAGCGGTGAGCGACGGCAGTACGACTGTATCTCAGCTTTCAATCGCTCTGTCCCGTTTTCATCTTTCCTCATCATTGTAAGCCAATCGCGTCGCCCCGTTCTCATCTTTCCTCAAAAATGTTAGCCAATCGCGTGGCTGGCATTGCATCTTTTGACTCCGAGCCAATCGCAGCCCTGCAAGCTTGCGCTGCACGTGCGAGCCAATCGGAAATGAGCGCTCGCCTCGATATCCCGCCCATACATTTTCGCCGGTAGCGGAGAATCCATTGAACGGGACTCGACTTCATCTCTCAAGGTAAACTGTCATCAATTAAATTATTGTCACTCATAATATATTATTTTCCCGTAGTTAGATTGTTCATTGTGGTTAGTTTGACTGACTGAATGTATACAGGGTAAACGCTAGCTAGTTAAAGAAACTTTGTTATCCAAGTTTAACGTGAACTTGACGGTGTTGAATAACTTGACGGTAAGAAGCCGGCCAGTCACCTTGGTTAACACAGAGGATATCTTCATTCACTAAAATGATTGTTGCTGCTAGAGTTAGAGACGTGTAAGTTATGTTTTTATCTTATTTTGCCGTGTTAACATCGTCATCATCCATAGCTATCTTTAGGTGGGAGCGATTGGTTTCAGGCTCCTGCATCGAGCTTAATGCGAAAAGCAGATGTATTAGTAAAACATAATGCAGAGTTTAGTTGTGGTAGGCTGTTTATCAATAGATTTCATAATAGCCACGACTGAATAACGGAAAAACTGAGCGGGAAACTGCCCCCCCCCCTCGTTGAATTTATTCAGTTCTGTATTTTACTTTTGCCATACTTTATCCAGTTTTTGTTCTAGTTATGCTGGTCTAACAATGGTATTATCCCACAGAGATTTATAAAGTCCTGTCTTATATTACATCATCTTATGGTCACAGCATTAGCCTATGTGTACATATGAAGGGAGTTGATGGGATATTAATTTTGACCTCTTTTGGCCACAGATGGCAACAAAACAAAAAAAGCACAAGGCTATGGGTGATGAGGAGTGGATGTCACGCCTGCGGAGATTCGCTGCTTCAGGGGTTTGGCCCTCTGATGCAGGAAACAGGCCTGCTCCCCGCCAGAAGAAGTGGAATGACCTCTATCTGAAGGTATAGTTGTATTAAGCAATTACAATACAGTCACACATGATAAAGCTAATAGAAACACTTGCTTATTTTTTGTCATGAAATATTACAGATTGACAAATGCCCGATGCAACGGAGGGGACAGGCATCTCTGTTTGGGGGGCCACAGACATGTGGCAGTGGTTTCCACACTAAGAAGGTATTTTTAAACTAACATCAAATTGTTGTGTGCACATTTTTGTTGTTGTGTCGTTTGCTTGAAATGACTTCAAAAGTCTCTGTAAATCTTTAGCCTTCCAGCTCAGTCCCTGACACCCCATTTCCCCGTACCACTGTTGGCACTGGTCAAGGGCAAGGCCCTTCAAGCGCTGCTGCTGCTGCCTCCTCAGCATCAACATCTGCTGGACCTGTGCAGAGGCCTGCTTTGAATCTAGCTATGGTAAATCTTTATTCTGTTTGTGATTTTTACCCAATGACTCTTAACTACTGACTTCTATGTTTTACAGAATAAATAACATGATCATGCATCCTGTTCATTTTCTTAGCAAGGTCGCGGGTCGCATGGTGCTGCTTTGAAGCCAAATTTAACTGTGGCTAGGAAGCCTGCAAAGGTACTGTATGGTGACAGTCTAGGCATACATTTGATTTATAGTATTGCTTGTGACATAATTTCTCCTTGGTTAAATGCTTTATCATGTCTTATTATGACACAATGATTTATTATGCCTAGTAGTGATACATGATTTTGTAGATATTCATTAGCCTGTATTTCCTCCTGTTTCTCTCTCAGCCCCTTATTAGTACGTCCCCCAGTGCCACCACAAACGTCGACACTGCAACACCAACATCAGGGAGGACATCATCCCCTGCCCAGAGTCCCAGAAAACATATTAGGACCAGCTCCCCTTTCTCTCTTCCCCCCTCTCCTCTTTCATCAGCCTCAATAATCCCCCCAGCCACTGCTAAAGCTGTAAGAACCCTTTTCAATTGTGTTGTTCACAAATAATTTTTGTGTGCCAAACTTAACCTAAGCAGTTCAGTGATCAATGGTGTGTTCATGTGCTTAAATGCCTTATCATTGCATGAAGCTATACTTCAAGTTTTAATCTTATATGCCCAATAATGATACACAATTTAGTTTATAACCTTGTATTTCCTCCTGTTTCTCTCTCAGCCCCTTATTAGCACATCGACCAGTACCACCACAAACTTTGGCACTGCAACACCAACATCAGGGAGGACATCATCCCCTGCCCAGAGTCCCAGAAAATATATTAGGACCAGCTCCCCTTTCTCTCTTCCCCCCTCTCCTGTGTCATCAGCCTCAATAATCCCCCCAGCCACTGCCGCTGTAAGAATCCTATTGATAATTTTTTGTTGTTGTTGCCAAACATCAAACCCTAACCTAAGCAGTTCAGTGATTTATGATGTGTTAATGTTTTACTTGTGTGTGTCTTTCTGTACATAATTTGTTTATTATTAGGTTGTAACAGCTGCTCCCTCCAGTGCCTCCTCAGACCCTCCTGTCTGTGCCTCCTCTACCACTCCTGGTCCTGATCCTCTCAGCAATATGTCAGCGGAGGATGTGTTGGCTGCCCCTGGCCCTGACCTACCCTGGCTGCCAGTGAAGATGAGGAAGACCATCCCCCTCCAGGACCAGAGATGGATCTCTGCAGCTCTGTGGAGAAACCAGCGGCTACGAACCGACCTCAAGCTGTGGTACGATCCACCCGGGCCAGCGCTCATCTACCATCAGGCCCCCACTCCAGAGCGCTTTTTTAATCATCGCCTGCTTGTGTGGATGCCGTACCACTTGTGGAAGGTCAGGCTAACCTGTCCTGTGTGTGGGAAGCAGCTGGTGGGATACGGTGCCCACAAGAGAGCCTGTCAGGTCCTTGACGTGGACAGGTACTACCTGATGGTCACAGAGACCCTCAGGTGCAACAGCATTGGTTGCAAAACCAACTACCTGTCCAGCAGCAAGACCATCCTGGACCAGCTTGACCTGGCTCACCGGCTCGAATTCAGGCTCATCCTGACTCAGAAGTGAATATAAAGACACCACTGTAACAAGCATGTACAAAAAAATGTTAATGAGAATACATATTATTGTGTTACATTGTTTATTTGAAAATTGTCTGTAATTGAAACAGACTGATATAAGAGGTTGGACTGTCTTTTTGTGTTTGTCTAAATGTCTCTGTCTCTTCCCTTTCTTTTAATACAGATATGCTTGTGACATTCGGGTCATCCGCTTCCTGCGGGAGAGGACCCTGGGCAACAGCCCGTCTCGCTTGGTGAAGCAGCTGAGGGAGAACCACAGCGAGGAGTGGCTGCAGCGCCTCTGCCAGTACCTCGGGGCATGCTCTGACTTTGTGGGCCGGCCCAGCCTGTTCCCTGTGGTGTTTCAGGACCCGCCTGAGCCTGTGGCCATTCCCACCTATAAGTGGATGCTGGCGGTCTACGGGCGGGACATCTTAAGCAGGCTGGAGCACATCAAAGCCAGCATTACATCTACCTTTGGCTCCATCCTGAAGATGGACTCCACAAAGAAGATACAATTCCTCATCACTGCTCTTATTCTCATGTCACAATTCTACAAAAACGTGTATCAAAGCATCACTCAAACTGACAAAATGACTAAAAAGGGATATTCTTCATCCCCAAGTCGCAATGTTAAAATGATTTTACCTGTAAAAGGCTGTTAAACTGTACTGAAAAAGAATGGTATACTTACAAAATGTAAATACATAAGTCAATACCAGACAAAATGATATGCTAGTTAGACCTAAGTCACTGAATGTTTCCTCTGTATACTTTCAGATCACCAGGAAGTTATCGGGCATTGCCAAGGGGACTGCCCTCTGGCTTTCCTCAGTTAGTAACGAGGTGGGTCAGATCTTGATCCGTGTCCTGACTGCTCAGGAAGGCTCTGGGCTGGACCTGATGGTGGCTGATCTCATCCGGAGGTACAGGGAAGCAGGTGTGGCTCCTCCAAAGCTCCTGTATGTGGACTGTGGATGCTGCAAGAAGGATGGGGAGGAGACCAAGCTAAAGGCACGATTTGGTGGCTGGCCAGACGTTGTGGTCAAGCTGGACATTTATCATTTCATGCGGCGGCTGGCATCAGGATGCACCAAGGATGCCCATCCCCTTTACCCCATCTTCATGGCCCGTCTGTCCTGCTGCATATTTGAGTGGGATGCAGGTGACGTTGCCTTGCTGCGCCGGGTCAAGAGGGAGCAGCTGAAACGGGAGGGGGTTCCTGGCATCACTGATGGCCTTGTGAACCAGAACATTAGAAAGAGTGAGTTGGTGCTCTACTGCAGAAGGAGGACAAGAGGAGAGAAGGAGACCATCTCAATGATTTACCTCCTTTTGCAAGAGCTTATGGGGGAGAAGGGCAGTGACTTCCTTGGTGTGCCACTCCTGGACAGGGATAGGATGGCGAACATCTGGGAACAGCAGAGGAAGCATGTAAAATGCATCCAGGATGAGCCAGGTGTTCCTCTCTACACAGAGACAGGATCATCCACCAAGTAGGGCATCATCCTCACCACCTACAGGTGTGCCAGGGGCTAAACATCACTGGAGTCCTTCCACTGCCACCTGGCCAGGTTCATTCCAGGTCAGTTTCAATTAAGTATAACCTAGCTCTTTGACATAAAGTATTTAGCATAGAACATGTGTCACCTGACATTGTACAAATAGCTCATTGTATGAATTTAAAATATATGTTGTTTTTATTTTAAGGAACCAGTGCCAACAGTTTGAATTTTCAGCTGTACCTCCTGGAAGGCCTGAACAGGTGGAACCAGGACCGTGGTGCTGTGGCACTGGCTGTCAAACCTCCCTCACTCCTCACCTACTCAGGGGACCTTGTGCACTGTGTCAACACCTTCAGTGTCAAGGTGCTTGGAAGGAAACTTGCCCCCTCCTTCCAACCCCCTGCAGTGTATACTGGTGTGTGTCACTTTCCCATCATAATTAATGGTTTTATTTCATACCTTTTAGATATCATTATCATTACTGAGTGAGTTTTATAATAAAGTTTAACAGCTAACTCAGAGTACATATTTAAAAAGGCCCTGCAACGGTTTTGTCTTTTGAAGAAGCTAACCTGCTTTTTTAAAAACTCAGAAGCTCTGTTGTGTTGTATGGTTCTGTTTAATTCAACCATGGTTAAGCCAAAAAACACATTTTCAGAAATGAGCAATGAGTATTCTCTTTTCGTTCCCAGGAGAGCTGATAGGTATTGACTACCTGTACCGCCAGACAGGAAGGGCAATGCAGAATGTTGACCCTGAAACAGAGGAGACGGAGCAACTGTTGGAGGATGTGGCTGTTGAGGAGCCAGAGGATGAGGGTTTTGATGATGGCGGACATGACCCCACATTTGACATTATTCTGGGTAAAACCCTCAGCCAGTCTGGCCCCACAGCTCCCACCACCAGCTTGCCTTCTGGCCCCATAGCTCCCACCACCAGCATTACCTCTGCCCCCCCTGCTCCAACCACCAGCATGCCCTCTGGCCACCCAGCTCCCACCACCAGCATGACCTCTGGCTACCCAGCTCCCACCACCAGCATGACCTCTGGCTACCCAGCTCCCACCACCAGCATGACCTCTGGCTACCCAGCTCCCACCACCAGCATGACCTCTGGCTACCCAGCTCCAACGGGGCTGAAGACGGGGTACTTCAGGTCACCAAAAAATAAATTGGAATTCACCCCCGGTGCGGAGAGCATGAGGCGCTGCGTCCTGGGGTCAAGTGGATCACCTGCACAGTGGCCCGACTGTTGTCGGCTTGTGGAGGCCATCTTTGTCAGGCTCTGTCAGCTGCACAAGAGCCCAAAGAAAAAGGGAAAGGGCAGCCTGACAAGATGGTCTCTCATTGCTGAAGGACTATCGGAAGGTTAGGCAGCTGGTGAGGGACAATGGAGCTCTAATGAAGGCCACCACTCTCCAGCTGTATGAGGTCAACCAGACCACCCTCACACAGTGGCACAATCAGAGAGTGAAGAGGCAGGATTTGGCAGTCCTTCTGCTGGGGGTCAACCTGCCTGCCCCTCTTCCTGTAGCCCCTGTGCCTCTGCCACCAGCTCTAGGGCGCCCCACCTTTGTCCCTCAGCAGTGTGGACCTCAGCATGTCTACAGTCTGCCCAAATCCACTGCAGGACAGGCACTTTTAAAAAGAAAGTATGCTGCGCCACACACTGCTGCTCCAGCCACTGTCCAGCCAAAGGTGCCCATTCAGAGGCAGTTATTTTCCCTGCCTGCACCTCTGCCTACAGCTGCTCCTGCCCTTGTAAACCCTACCCCTGCCCAAAGCCCCTTGTTGTTAATGTTGGCTGTCCCCTCTCCCAGGCCTATCGCCCCTGCTGGACCTCTTCCCCCTCCACCCCCTTCCCAGAGGCCCTACAATCGTCAGGTGGAACATAATAAGTGCCGCAAATGCCATCAGCCCCGGAACAAAGACAGTGGCCACAGGCAATTTCATGGATACATTTATTGCCCCACTTTCGCAGGGATGCCACTGGAGCAGTGGCTGGAAGAAATGAGGAGGAAAAGTGCCGAGAATAAATGATGATTCATTGTTCTCCCCTTCTGTCTGCCCCGTCCTGTCTGTCTCTTCACATTTTAGTTTTTTAAAATGCTTACATGGCATTCAAATAAGGAGTGTGTACCGTCCCGTCCATGTAAACACGCTGTAGATACTGCTTGGAAAATCAACCACAGCTGGACTCGAGTGTCCCACTCATTGTAGACAGTCATGACTCACAGAGTCTGCTGCAGGTGTAAAATCTCAAGTTCAGAGATTCAGATTCAATCTACAGCATTAGTCTGTTTGAGGCTAGAGGCTAAAACACCAAATATATCATTATTTTGTTTAAAGGAAATGTCCTAAAATGTGAAATGTGCCTTTTATTTAAATGTTTTTAGATTTTTTAATTGAAATATTTCAATAAATGTGTGTGCTTCTACTCCAATTCTTACATTTGACTTATTTCTTAGCAATTTGACACAGTAATATAAAAATTATATTACAATAATATTTGCTATTTTTTAGTAAGTAAAGTCTTATATCGAAAACAATTAGATGACTTATGTCAATACCACTTAACTTCTGAGAAGAAATGAAAAACAAACACAATATCACTTTCCTACACATTTTGAATGCTAAACAGAATCAAGTATTGTTTTCTTATTTAAAATTACTTTTTCATCTGAACAATCCAAAACACTTTGTGAAGTTTGTTTTGGTCCAGGCAGGGTTCGAACCCCCGTCCTTCGGATCCAATCTTCCCCTATTATGCCCCTTATGAAAACTAGAAATATTCATCATTTTGAGTAATTTCTAAAATTTTATGAAAACTAATGACTTGGAGTAACTTTTGACTTGCAGAAGGGCCATTAAGAGTTCTTCTTTCTTTCTCTTTTTTCTCTTTTTTCTCTTTTTTCCTCTTTTTCCTCTCCTTTTCCTCCTTTTCCTCCTTCCCCCTTCTCCCCCCCCCCATACAGTCCATTGTTCCCCAGCTTTAGCGGAGTCTGTAGGGACTTGGGTTGGGAATCAGAGGGTCGCTGGTTCAAGTCCCAGCACGGACCAAGTCCGGAAATTGGCCTGGTAGCTGGAGAGATGCCAGTCCACTTCCTGAGCGCTGCTGAGGTGCCCTTGAGCAAGGCACCTAACCCCCCCACCAGCTCAGGAGCGCCCACTGCGGGCAGCCCCCTCACTCTGAGACCTCTCCATTAGTGCATGTCCATAGGGTCCTGTTTGTGCGTGTGTGTATTTCGGCCTGTGTTTGTGTAGCATGTTAACTAGACAGAGTGTAAAAACAAATTTCCCCTCGCGGGATCAATAAAGTATTTATTATTATTAAGAGTCTCCAATGATATTTTAATGTCTGCTGATGGAGGTGATTGTTCAGTGTTGGTTCTTCTTGATCTCAGCTTCGCCTTTGATACGGTTGACCACCCTAACCTCATAAAGACACTACATGACTGGGTGGGAATATCAGGTACAGCCCTGGACTGGTTCTCTTCGTATCCAAGTGAAAGGACCTTCACTGTCTCTGTTGGAGAGTTTATGTCTGACTCCTCTCCTTTATCATGTGGAATCCCGCAAGGCTCAGTCCTGGGACTTCTGTTGTTCTCTCTCTATCTACTTCCCCTAGCAATGATTATACAAAGTTTTAATATTGCATATCATCTATATGCAGATGATATACAACTGCAATTTTCATTTAAACCTAGCGAAGCCTCTACGTTAGCTCCTAGACTGTATAAATACTATCAACGACTGGGCAACCGATAATTTCCTACAACTAAATGCAGAAAAAACAGAAGTCCTAGTTATTGCCCAAGACAAGTATGTTTCAACAATCATGCAAAACATTGGGCCCCTCTCCTCTGCTGTTCGCTCCAACCTCCGTAATCTGGGAGTAATTTTAAATTCTTCTTTATCACTAGACAGCCATGTTAAACAGCTAACCAAATCATGCTTTTTTCATTTAAGAAATATCAGTAAGCTGAGAACATTAGTGTCTTTCACAGAACTTCAGATGATTTTGCACGCCTTTGTCTCATCTCGTATCGATTATTGTAATGCTCTTTTCACCTCACTTAGCACTTCCGCCCTAAACCGTCTCCAGTCAATCCATAATGCTGCTGCTCCATTACTCACCAGGTCAAACAAACGGTCTCACATCACTCCGATACTGAAAACACTGCACTCCCTGTGGCATATAGGATTAAGTTTAAAATTCTCATTCTCACCTTCAGAGACATTCACGGTCAGGCCCCAGATTATCTGTCAGAACTCATTCACCTGTATTCACCCACCCGTTCACTAAGGTCAAACGCCTACACCTGCTGTCTGTCCCGCAGACACATTTTAAGACTAGTGGGGATTGTGCGTTTCAGTCCATACCACCAATCCTCTGGAATTCTCTACCCATCTCACTACGTCTTTCTGTCTCTGTTGAGTCAATTAAATACGTTAATGTTTAGACAGGCCTATGGGTAATCAGGTCCACCCAGTGTACCTACCTATGTTTTATTGTTCCTGGTTATAGCAGGATTTTATAATGTTGTCCATGACGTACTCATTTTTTATTTTCTTCTTTCATTGTATGTATGCTGTTTTTGTGTTTTTTGTTGATGTAAAGCACTTTGTGACCCTTGTCTGCGAAAAGTGCTATATAAATAAACTTTATTATTATTATTATTATTATAAACATACAGTTCAACCCAAAGGTTTTATGTGAAAAGGGAAACAGAGCTGGCACTGTTTCATTTTCTACCTTTAGATTTTTTATTAATTTGTTTTTTCAGTGCAGCTAATTAGACATCAGGTGTAACAGCCTAGAGTTTCTGTTGTGAGTGCCTGTAATGTTTAAGTACTGTGTTCCACTATACCTTTTCTATTTGTGATGCTATTATTTATTTTAAGTTATAGTTATTTAAGTTACAATCTACATAGCAACTTGTTTTTTGCCACTGTATATCATTGAGGCATATTCAGGCTACACTGAGTGCTAAGCCATGTCACTTTACACTGGAGCTATCATTTTTTAAATTTGTTTTAATACTCAGATTAAAACTTTTACACAAAGTTGCACTTTAAATTTGATGTTGAATGGTGCTGAGGCTGCTGACCAAAGATTAAATTAAAGTTTAAATAAAATGCAGCAGCCGTACTGCTGCATAACTTGAGTCATGTTGTGGGCTATTGTATTTTTTTCCTTTAGGGACACAGAATGTTTGTCTAATAGTTTGACCATGATGCTTTTTAGATGGCTATCTTGAGCAAATCCATACAAATTTATTCTCAACAAGTTTCCGAACAAGAGTAAAAAGGGTATCTGTAGGAGCAGCATTTAAGTTTATTGTGTTTGCATTTTAATTTATTACTAATTTTGTGTGCGCCCTCTATAGGCAGAGTGGCGCGTCTATAAGGGGAAGTGCAGAGCGCACCTGGGAGGAAGACAGGTCACGGCGCATACCGTCATTGACCGCAGGCTCAGCAGTCGCATTTAATTATATGAATTACATGTTTTTTAGGTCATTGGAGACACCACACATACTTTTTGGTTTACTTTTATTTGCAATAAAACTATCAGTTGTCATCTTGTTGACCAAGATGGCGGCGCGAGCGCATCGTGAGGCCCAGCGTCTCTCTCAGATTTGCAATTTTGCAGTAATTTTATTGTTAATTTCGGGTCTGTTCGCACAGAACAGCCTCGCCTTAACATCCTACACCTGACAGGAACTTTTGGATATTGGAATACACCTCCCTGACGATCTAATCAACAATCTTCGACTCATACCCGAGATCGCCAAAACACCCGAGGCTACGCACTCTACCCGGCCGGGCGGAAGTGCTCGCAGGCGGCGTCGAGACCGTAAACAAAGGCGGGGGAAGCGCGGAGGTATAAGAGCTAAGCTAAAGCTAACACCGCACCGTCTCCCGTTACCCAGCATTTTCCTCGCTAATGTGCGGTCTTTGGTGAACAAAATGGACGAGTTACGACTTCGCATCATCCACAGTAAGAGACTTATGGACTGTAATGTCATGATCTTCACGGAAACATGGCTAAACAACGGAGTACCGGACGATGCTATCAAGCTAGCCGGTCGCCACACACTCCGGGCAGACAGAACAGCAGAGGACTCCTGTAAGACCAGAGGAGGAGGGCTGTGCATCTATATTAACAAAGTTTGGTGTACAGACTCTGTCATTATTGGGAGACACTGCTCAGCTAACATTGAGTTTCTCATGGTTAAATGTAGACCTTTCTATCAGCCAAGGGAGCTCAGCTCCACTATTGTAACTGCAGCCTACATCCCCCCTGATGCCGATGCAAAAGCTGCTATGAAGGAACTTTACACCGCTATCAGTAAACAACAGACTGCTCACCCGGAGGCTGCATTTATAGTTGCAGGTGATTTTAATCACTCAAACTTAAAGACAGTGCTCCCTAAATTTCACCAGCATGTTTCCTGCAATACAAGAGGAAACAAAACTCTGGACCATGTTTACACAAACATCGCAGGAGCCTACACCACGACCCCCCTCCCCCACCTGGGACAGTCAGACCATCTTTCTTTGTTCCTCATCCCCAAGTACTCCCCACTCATCCAACATGTGAAGCCATCAGTGACAACGATTAAAGTGTGGCCAGCGGGGACAGACTATGTACTTCAGGACAAGTTCCATCACACAGACTGGAGTATGTTTGCTTCTCAGGCTACCTTGGGCTCTCACACAGACATTGACACCTACACTTCTTCTGTGCTGGACTATATCAATACCACCATCGACAGTGTTACAACATGGAAGCAGATCACCACGTACCCAAATCAGAAGCCATGGATGAACAAGGAGGTGCGTCTCCTGCACATGCTCGGGCGCGTGCTTAGAGCATGTGCAGAGCAGCTCACTGGGGTTTTTACGGACATCTTCAACCTGTCCCTCGCCCAAGCAGCTGTGCCAGCATGCTTCAAAGCCACCTCCATTGTCCCAGTGCCGAAACACTCCAGCCCGACAGGCCTGAATGACTACCGCCCTGTAGCACTCACACCCATCATAATGAAGTGCTTTGAGCGACTGGTCCTAGCACACCTGAAAAACTGCCTCCCACCCACACTGGACCCATTCCAGTTTGCCTACCGCAGCAATAGGAGTACAGAGGATGCAGTTTCCACTGCGCTGCACTCTGTGCTCACACATCTGGACAATAACAACACATACGCACGAATGCTGTTTGTTGATTTTAGCTCAGCATTCAACTCTGTCATCCCCTCCAAGTTAAACACTAAACTCGGAGACCTGGGCTTCAACACCTCCCTCCGTCACTGGATAATGGACTTTCTGACCAACAGACCCCAGTATGTTAGGTCAGGACACACCTGCTCCACCACCATCACACTCAACACAGGCGTACCACAGGGCTGTGTGCTGAGCCCATTCCTCTACTCCCTCTTCACCCACGACTGCAGACCTGTACATGGATCCAACACCATCATCAAGTTTGCGGACGATACGGCGGTGATTGGCCTCATCAGCAACAACGATGACACAGCCTACAGGGAAGAGGTACAGCATCTGGCCGCCTGGTGTGCTGACAACAACCTGCTCCTCAACACCAGCAAGACGAAGGAGCTCATCGTGGACTTCAGGAGAGAAAGAGGAAGCACGCACAACCCCATTCACATCAACGGGATGGCTGTTGAACGTGTCTCCAGCTTCAAGTTCCTGGGGACCCACATCACAGAGGACCTCTCCTGGTCCACTAACACCTCCAGTCTGGTTAAGAAGGCTCATCAACGCCTCTTTTTCCTGAGGACACTGAAGAGACACCACCTGTCTTCAGCTGTACTGATGAACTTCTACCGCTGTGTGATCGAGAGCATCCTGACCAGCAGTGTCTCAGTCTGGTACGGAAACTGCTCTGTCGCAGACCGTAAGGCGCTACAGCGGGTGGTAAAAACCGCCCAGCGCATCACAAGGTGTCCACTTCCTGCCATTGAGGATGTCCAAAGAAAACGCTGTCTGCGGCGAGCTCACGGCATCCTTAAAGACTCCTCCCACCCTGCCCACAGACTGTTTACCCTCCTGCCCTCCGGCAGGCGCTTCAGAAGCCTCCGGACCAGAACCAGCAGACTGAGGAACAGCTTTTTCCCCAGAACTGGTTCTCTACTGAACTCTACCCCCCAAACTCTGAACTCTGTCTCTCTCTCTCTCTCTCTCCCTCTCTCTCTCCGCCCCCTGCTGACCCCCCCCTTTCCCCTGCATATCACCTCACACCCATCATCCCCCCACCACTCCTCCTGGTCACACACACACATCTCTCATCCACCTGTATTATTGTATTATAGTATGTTCATATTATGTCCATATTCTTTATATTATCTGTAAACTAGTATAGCATGCTCACTGCATCTTAATCTGTATATTATTAGTATAGCATGCTCACTGCACCTTAATCTGTATATTATAATCCTAAGAATACATTTATATTTATAGCATTTATTTATATTTATAGCATTCCATTAATCCAGCCATCCATATATACCTAATAATTCACTTTTTTTAGTCTACATCTGTAAATTTTGTAATTACTGTACATAGCACAGACTCTTGCACTTTCTGCTTATTTGCACTTCTGGTGAGATGCCAAACCTCATTTCGTTACTCTATACTTGTATATGTGTAATGACAATAAAGTTGAATCTCATCTCATCTCATCTCATCTCATCAGCAACTTTAAAGAATCAACGCTCACTGGATTTATTTTGGAGGAAGTCTGCGCGTTTGATGAACCGTTCCCGATCCTTCCAAGGTGGTAAAAACAAAAAAAGAGGTTACAAGACAAACCTGATTTTGACTTTTTGCTACTTCAGTAACGATTTTGGTTTCGGTATCAGCAGATACTCAAAGTTGTGGTATCGGTATCGGTATCTGTATCGGAAACAAAAAAGTGGTATTGTGCCATCCCTATTGAAAACCGCCGCCATTGTTGTTTGTTTACCGGAGTTTTCTGCTGCTCTCGCTGCATTCTCAATATGGTAAAAGGGGCGTGACATTTTTGAGAACTGTGCTGAGCGACTGACCAATTGCGACAGAGCGGACCGGCCGACCAATCAGATCAGATTTGGCACACGTGGGGACTTGCAGTGTGGGCACAACAGAGCGTTGCAGACAGTGTCAGAGCGGAGAGGGTGCAAGGAGGAGCAGTACATGAAAACAGACACGTTTTTCGAACATTAGCGATTGTGAACATACTTTAGTAGGCACATAAATTAAATATATGAGCCCATAAAAGAGCATAATATGACCCCTTTAAGTTAGACATTAAGTTAGCCATGCAAACTCTTAGCAACAATGAATTATGTCAACATAGCAATCAATGTACTAAATGTGTTCCTCTTTCTTTTAAAGATGAACTTGAATGTAACTAGGTTGATTCTCTGGATGCTGATTTTGTCCCAGATTAATCTGGAAATTAAGGTAATTATTTTTATTATGAATAAGAATATCCTAATGATTCTCAATCCTGCCATGGTGCTTCACTGCCTGAAATGTTTTAAATGTGTCTCCAAAAAAACCTGATTCAAAGGTTTCAAGCTACTGTTTATCCGTTTTCACATATGCACTCTGGATAATATCTAGATAATTACAGGAGGAAGACGTGACGTAAATAAACAAGCCGGAAGTAGCAGCCGTAGCAACAGAGTCCGCTACGCGACCTTATAATGAGAATATTTGGCTTTATATCAACGCTGTGTAATCCAATGGAATGACAACATCCACAAAAGAGTGGAGAACAACATACTGACGAACAGAAAACATAATGCAGCCGTTTAATTACGTGCACGGGGATCGTAGTAGTCGCGTGCAGACACTTTAAGCAGTCACTGTATATACTGTAAACGTCACTCTCTTTTCATTGGCTTGAATTGAAATCTCCGGAGTATATGCTGCCTCGTTCAGACATCAGCTCACTCAGATTTTCTGCGGATAGTTTTTCAGGAGATTTACGTATTGTTGTTTGGATTATTTGAACCAAAAAATGTCACAAGGATTGTACACAAAAAGTGTACACCCTTACATTAAATGACAAAACCACAAATAAAAACTCTACAACCAATGTATTATATTAATAAACCACAATATAAACTCACACACTCAAACCACACTCAAAAAATAACAAATACTCAATATCCCACAATCCCTCAGTCCTCACAAAGTAAAAAAAACAATCCAACTCAAAATTCCACTTTTTCCAACAAAAAAGATCTTCAGTTCAGTTTATGAAAACAAACAAAATAATATCTACCTTTCGGCGAAAATAAAGAAGTCAGTTTTAGCTGGAGGCTACTCACGTCAGTCAGTCTTGTCAAAAAGTTCAGTCCAGTCCAGTCAATCTGGAACCCAGTGCTGGTTTTGGCTGCTGTGTTGAGGGATGTGACTGACTTCCGTGTTTGGATGACAGGTAAAGAGTAAAGGCGAACTATCTGTGAGGGTTATGGAGATGAGAGTGATTGGAGTTGTTGATGACGGTGGAAAATGAGTGAAGGGATTAACTGCCTTGCTGATTTTCGACCTTGCTTTTTAGATTGTTTTACCGACAATCTTTCTATAGCACTCAGCTCTCCTCTCCTGCTGCCTCCTCCACTGCCCAGCCCGAGTGAATGAAATACAGGGGAAAATTGAATGGGGCACGAACGGGGAGCGAATTGGTGAGTAGACAGAGGGAAGTGGGTGTGAATGTAGGTGATCTGGGGGTGTAAACTTGTGGTGAAAAACAACAGAGTGTCCAGGTTGTCACAAGGTGATGAGGCATGTCAGGGAAGGAAGAGGGGAAATCCGCGAACTGGAGGGTGAACAAAGAGAAGAACGAGGGGCCAGTCCTAACGTGGGAGGAAGAATCCAGAGCAAGTGTTGAAGGAGGAAAGAAAAATCGGGAAGCCATGCCAATCCTGCCTGTCAAAAGTCTAAAACGATGCACTGCAGAGAATTAGAAGAGTCAAAGAGGGAGAATATCTTTTAAGTACTTCTGGCATAAATTAGACTGGAAAGAGAGAAAAGTTTGTGTTAGAGGTGAGCAGTGTAAAGTGATGCCGGACAGAAGCAGATATATCCAGGAGGTCAGCATCTACTTTTTGTCACCTTGTGCTGGATGGTAGAAGACTCAGAGTGTGTCAGTGTTTGTTCCTGTCAACCCTAGGCATAAAGCAGTGGACTTTTTTGAAATGGAAGAGGGGAAAGTCCTGAGAAGACAGAGAAAGTGAGGGTGAGGACAGAAGAGAAGGACTTCCTGAAGACTTTCCTTCTGCACCTTCCAAAAGTTCCAATCGCACTATTGGAGGTCCTCCTCATGGAAAATGTACCTGGTGCCTCTGTGTTAGTCCATCAGCCACCTCCATGCAGAGTATAAGCGCTCTAGTGAAAAACATGGCTTCCAGCCTCTGTCACGGCAAGTGTTCACAAATGTTTCAACGATTTAAATTTGTCTATTTTCCATCCAAAGAAAGACCAGTGTGATACCTGTTGTGCATTCAAGGCTGGGAATATGGAAGCTGCCACATGGGAGGAGCACTGTGTTAAAAAAGACAAAGCAGAAAGACAAAGAAGTTTAAAAAGACCTTTGTGGTATGCATGGATCTACAGGGGCTCCTGCTCTGCAAGCATGCGCCCTCTATTATAAAACCAAGCTGAGTGTCCATAACTTTAGCATCTTCAACATGACATCACGATGCAACAAATTACTTATGGCATGAGAGTGAAGCTGGTCTCTTTGCCAACGAGTTTGCTTAATGCATTGTGCACTTTCTGGAAACAAACCCT
This sequence comes from Labrus bergylta, assembly GCF_963930695.1. Lineage (NCBI taxonomy): Eukaryota > Metazoa > Chordata > Actinopteri > Labriformes > Labridae > Labrus > Labrus bergylta. Next base: position 682,828 of record NC_089204.1, read on the forward strand.
TCATATGAAGAGTACATCCTGTGGAGTGATGGATGTAGCTATCAGAACCGAAATATGCTCCTAAGCAATGCCCTACTCAAGTTTGCTACTCAAAATCAGAAGCCAGTGACACAGAAGTACTTAAAGAGAGATCACACACAAATGGAGTGCGACTGTGTGTATAGTGTGATTGAGAGAAGACTGAGAAACAGAGACATCTTTGTTCCAGCTGAGTACGCTGCAGTGATCCGGGAAGCTCGCTCCAATCCCAGACCATACCATGTGAGGTATGTGGACCACAGCTTTTTCACAGACTTCAGCCAACTGAACATCTGCAAGTCAATTCGACCGGGAAAAATCACTGGATTGTGTCCCTATTTCTATTGCTACAACATTAATGTCGTAATTTACTAAGTTCAAGAGTTCATGAAGTAGTCAAGTTACGCTGAGAGCACCCTCTGCTGGATCAAACTGCAAACTACTTCAGAAAGCCTGATGCGCTGATAGACTGTATATTTAGAACGGCTCAATACTGTTTGAATGTGAACTTTCTCCCTCAGGTTTGAATGAATGTTCAAATTTGGAATATGAATTGACTGCTCTAATAGACACACTGTGTAATCAATTAAAACTTCACTTTTGTTCTCCTCTATAAAGTTCCCACTTTTCCCTTCCAATTTCTTCTATCCATCTATCCACTAGGTACAACATGGATAGCACTATGGAGTACAAGCTCCTCCACTCAGATGACTGGTAACTCTATCTGTTCCCGTCTCTCAGGAAGAAGAGTAGTCAGCACAGTGTCCCCACTCTACACATCCAGCCAGACAATAAAACTGGACAATCAGCGGAGCAGCTTCTCCAACAGACTGATACAACTCCGCTGTCACAAGGACAGATATAAGAAATCTTTCTTACCGAAGGCCATAACTCTGTACAACAGCTCACCTCTTGCGAGCAGAGAACTGTCATCATCTGTCTCTCCATACTGTAATCTGTTCTGCACATGTTAAATTTACAAATTATCCCTGCACTCATGTTCACTTCATTTGGCTGTCTACTCGCCATTATATTGTATAGTTTCTGCTTATAATATGTCTACACTCATGCACTTTAACTTATGTCAGTACTGTCCATTTACAACTCTATTTTTGCACATTTACATTTAATCTTTCATATTTAATTTACAACCATTTACGACTGTTTTTTGCACATTTACATTTAATCTTCCATATGTAATCTTCCTATTTAAGACTAGTAATGCTTAGTTAAATCCTGGTTGTATATATTCACATTCTTAGTTTTGATATTTTTTAGTACTTATTTACTTTGTATTTAATATTATATTATGTTTACATTTGCTAACATTGTGTTTTTTACTCATATTGTGTGTTGGATAATCTGGACTAATGAGGACTCAACTGCACATCTCTTTCTCTCTCTCTCTCTCTCTCTCTCGTCCGCCTGTTTGTAAACTGAGCACGCTTCCTAGTAACATAAAGCGTGCATGTGTTAGGAATTAGGAAGAGGTAATCGTGCTTAAGCACGGTTAGTCCTGGCCAGTATGACCGCGGGCCGTGCTGGCGCAGCGGGGGGGCAATCGTGCTTGAGTACAGCACGGTACAGATGACCAGTGTGACCGCGCCCTTAGAGAGCTTTTTGAATAATTTGCTAAAATGACCATCTCTGCTTTGGGTGCTTTTATTGTAAAAAGCTTTTTGACCTACATGAAGGTACTTCAGGTGAGCCGCTAGAATGACGATAGTTCTGGTATTTTAAAAAACAGTTTCCATTGTTTGTATATATTCAAGAGATACTTGTGCATTTTTGAGTTTTCTAAGTCATCATGACCTCTTAAGAACTTTGTTTAATGTAAGTGTATTGGTTAACAAAGTGACCATGGTAACTGGCGACTTTTAGCCATATGCGTCTGTTATGATAGCTAAAATTGAAATTAAAGACGGAGAGTGTACTAACAAATGCGTTTCTGTTTATTATTTATTGTAATGTCAAAAATACCTGTCTCACCATTAAGACCAAGGACGCATTCACAAGTTAACACGGTCGCTCTTTAAACCAGTGGTTCTCAACCTTTTTGAGTTGGTGTTCATTTTCAGACTAGTGTAACACTGAGTACTAGCACACTGATGAATTTACAGTTTGCTGTGACCTGGTATCACAGCTCAACAAATCACCTCTAGGTTCGATCAAGGACCAAGATACATAGAGCGAACAAGGTTTACAAAAACAAGCGCTTTATTACAAAACATAAAGACAAACAATCTTATACAATGTATTTCTACACAGCAAGACGCTGTTTTTCTTAGTCCTTTCGTTTCCTTTCATCAGTCCGCATACAGTTCAGTCTTTTAGGTTCAAAGTTCTTTATAGTTTCCGTTCAGTTCAGGTGTGTCCTAGGGTTAGCTTTTACTCTCCCCAGGTAGTGTTAAGTTTGAATGAGATCTCATGTGCTTATCTGACAGAAATAACATAGTTGATACTCCAGGATGATTCTCAATAATCTGCTTCCTGCGCGTGGTATGGATTCTAGCTTGCCATCAACTGGATCACCTCACTTCAGAAATAGTCTCAGACTCAGAAGAAAGTCGAAGAAAGCGCAGCGGCCCCTTCCTCTCCCGATAGAGCGGTGTTTTCTTCTTTTTCTAACTTTTCTTTTGACTTTTCTCCATGTTTTACGATGGAAAAACACAATTACAGTCGTCGATTTTTACTGGACTTAAACAGTAACAGCCTTTCTGTGGAGTTATTACCCGAATCACTGAGACAACAGCTTCAAACTTTGGGACTGCTTCGCGAGCCGGTTTACCCCCCGGAGAGGAGACGTAAACGGTGCGAGCGGAAACAAAAGCAAGGTAAACGTGGAGGCATAAGAGCGAGACTGGCTAAAATACCACACAGGTCTGCTCTTCCAACTCTTCTACTGGCAAATGTAAGATCTCTGGACAATAAAATGGACCATATAGAGCTACTGAGAGCTGCGCAGCCGCGACGTGAGGGACAGCTGTGCGTACATTTTCACAGAGACATGGCTGAACGAACGCATCCCAGACTCCGCCGTTCAGCTTGAACAATTCACATGCTACCGTTCGGACAGAATCCTTATTAAAGGAGGAAAGAAGAAAGGTGGTGGAGTCTGTGTTTACATCAGTGATGCTTGGTGTCAAGATGCTGCTGTGGTATGTAAACACTGTTCACCGCTGGCGGAGTTTATGATTGTAAAGTGCCGTCCTTTCTATCAACCGAGAGAGATAACAGCGACTTTGCTGGTCGCTGTGTATATTCCCCCCACCACCAACAACGCTGATAGAATCGACGCACTTTGGTAACTTTACAACGCCATCAGTGAGCAACAGACAGCCCACCCAGATGGATTTTTCATCATCGCTGGGGATTTTAACCATGCAAATCTCAGAACGGTTTTACCCCACTTCCACCAACACGTGACCTGTCCCACAAGAGAAGGTAACATTCTGGACATGATTTACACATCAATTAAAGGTGCTTACAAAGCTTCACCCCTCCCCCACATCGGCCACTCTGGCCATATCAGTGTAATGCTAATGCCAGTTTACAGACCCAGGGTTAAAGTCACCAAACCAGTTTTGAAGCAGGTATGTGTGTGGCCAGAGGGGGCCTCTGCTGCACTACAAGACTGCTTTGATATCAAAGACTGGAAGATGTTTAAGCAGGCAGCCACCTACAACAACCACACAGACATTGAGGAGTATTCTGACACTGTGACCTCCTACATGAGCAAATGCATTGCTAATGTCACCACCACCAGAACCATCACCACCCGGGCTAACCAGAAGCCATGGCTGACAGGAGAGGTACGCGGGCTACTGAGGGCCAGGAACACCGCCTTCAGAGCTGGGGACGCAGCCTGCCTGAGAACAGCGAGGGCCAACCTGTCCCGTGGCATCAGGGAAGCCAAACGCAGCTACACACTAAAAATAACCGGACACTTCAAGGACAGCAGAGACACGCAGAGCCTGTGGTGTGGTATCCAGACCATCACGGACTACAAACCCAAGCCACAGACCTGTGACAGCAACACCTCTCTGCTGAACGACCTCAACAGCTTCTTTGCCAGTTTTGAAAACCACCCCCCCCCCACGACCAGACCCTGTGCTTGACTCTGTGCCCTGTGCCCACAAGGCTGCAGGTCCAGACAACATTCCTGGCCGTGTGCTGAAGGACTGTGCAGAGGAGCTCAAAGATGTCTTCACAGACATTTTCAACGCTTCTCTGAGTCAGGCTGTTGTTTCGTCGTGCTTCAAAGCCACCACCATCATACCCGTTCCAAAGAAGCCCTCACCATCCACTTTCAATGACTATCGACCCGTTGCACTGACCCCCATCGCCATGACGTGCTTTGAAAGGTTAGTCATGGCCCACATCAAATCCACCCTCCCCGCCACCCTGGACCCTACCAGTTTGCATACCGAGGTAACAGATCCACTGAGAATGCCATCTGTTCTGCTATTCACCCAGCCCTCACCCACCTGGACACCAAAAACTCATACGTCAGAATGCTGTTCATAGACTTCAGTTCAGTATTCAACACCATCATCCCGCTGATCGGCAAACTGGACCAGCTGGGGCTCAGCACTTCCCTGTGCAACTGGCTGCTGGACTTCCTCAGTGAGAGGCCTCAGACAGTGCGGGTCGGCGGCAGCACATCAAAAACCACCGTCATGAGCACGGGGGCCCCCCAAAGTTGTGTGCTCAGCCCCCTGCTCTTCATGCTGCTGACCCACGACTGCGCTCCATCCTTCAGCAGCAACCACATTGTGAAGTTTGCGGACGACACAACAGTGGTTGGTCTCATCTCCAACAACAATGAGACGCACTACAGGATGGAGGTCAGCCAACTGGCCACATGGTGCAGAGACAACAACCTCTTCCTGAACGTCGACAAGACCAAGGAGGTTGTTGTCGACTTCCGGAGAGTCCCCACTCCTAAACCCCCACTGACCATCAACGGTGCTGCTGTGGAGAGAGTGAGCAGCACCAAGTTCCTGGGGGTTCACATCAGTGAGGATCTCTCCTGGACAACCAACACCACATCACTGGCCAAGAAGTCCCAGCAGCGCCTCTACTTCCTCCGCAAGCTGAAGAGAGCACGAGCCCCCCCATCCATCATGTGCTCCTTCTACAGAGGCACCATCGAGAGCATCCTGACCAGCTGCATCACTGTGTGGCTTGGGAGCTGCACTGCTGCCAACCGCAAGACCCTGCAGCGCACAGTGAAGGCTGCTGAACGGATTATCGGTGTCCCACTCCCCTCTCTTCTGGACCTCTACGGTACCCGCCTCAAAAATAAATAGCAACCAGCATTGTGCGTGACCCCACCCACCCCTCACACAGCCTCTTCAGCCTCCTGCCATCGGGGAGACAGTACCGCAGCCTGCGGGCAAGCTCCACCAGACTGGGAAAGAGCTTCTTCCACCAAGCTGTCAGGAAGCTTAACTCTCTCCCCTCTCTTCCTTCCCTCCCCTCTACCCCCACAAACACTGGACGTTGAAACCCCCTCCCTTTTGCCACCAAGAACTAATAACTAATAACTCTGAAGCTAACTATTCAAAAGTACACTCAGTTTACTGCACATTGCACATATTGCGCAAGTTTACTTTTTCTTTAAATTTTATTTTATTTTATTTACCATTTTGTACCTTTTGCACAATTTAGAATTTATTACTGTAAATATTATTTATCTTATTTATACCTCATTTTATTTTATCTATTTTACCTTATCTCTTTTTTACCTTATTTTGGTTGTATTGCACCGCGGGACGGAGACAAATGCAATTTCGAAAAATGCGAACACAGTAAAACCCATTTCTCTTTTATAACAAATCTGCCTCGTTACTACACTAGGGAGAAACAAAATTGCATTTAACAATGTCATTTTCAAAGACCGTTCAAGTTTACTACTCATGACAAAACTAAAATTAAACATAGAAAACCACTTCCAAATGTTGACATAAATATCAGCGATTGGTTTATGATATTCACAAATCAAATACACAACATAAAAATAATACTGTGGTCTCAAAGTATAACGACGTTATGGCTAACACGTGGCTAATCGCTAGCTTAAATGCTACTATTCAGAACGTAGCTCACCGGAGATTCAATGATAAATCCAAATCAAAACATCGACGTCCAAAAAAAAAAAAACATCAACAATCCAGGAATATAAGATTTAGTACTCACTAACAAAATGTTTACAGTGCTCCTTAAATGTTCAGCACACAGCTGGACTGTCTCATTCAATCTGTTCAGACGGTGTGTTTACTGATAGAAAAAATTGGAAGGGAAACTTCACTTTCCTACTACACAGTCTCATGGTGCCATCTAGCGTCTGTTTTAAGTATCGTCATAATTAATTATACATCAATTTTAAATGATAGATATGGCGAAAACAGGGAAATAAGTGCCTCCGCCAAAGACACAGGAGTTTGCAGGACTTCCCTCGGAGACACAGGAGTAGACAAGATGTCATCTCCCATGAGGAAAAAGGACTGGGCAGAGCATTCAACGAGAACACATGCATTCTGGAGCTTCAAGGGGGGGACCAGGCATCGACAGGACACCGCCGTCAAGGCTCTTTGAAGCCTGGAGGCTGGTTCTCTCTCTGGAGCACTGGGCAGCGATGGCTCTAGGTAGCCAAGACTCTGGGGCACTGGACCATGAAGTGAAGGCAGAAAATGGAGCCGGGAGCAATGGTGGCCAATCTCTGGCCTCCACAACTACCAGGAAAATTGGCCAGTCGTGTACTAGTCCAAGGTGATTGCTTAAATCCTCCATTATCGTTCACACTCAAGGAAGACTTTAAAAAATTGTCCTGAATGTAGTTAATTTTAGAAACCAAGTCAGTTCATTCTGTCATATTCGTTGAAAAAACACAGAAGAGGACCCAAGTGCAGAAACAAAAAAATATTTATTTTACAAAAAAAGCCCAACAGGCAAAAACGAAAGCTTACATTTTTAAAAGTCCAAACAAAATCCACAAAAGGCAAAACAAATAGAACACTGGAAAGAGGCAGGTTACACGAAGCACAGAGACACAGGTAGGTAGAGTATGACCACAAAGAAAATCGGACAATGAACACAAGACAAAATAGACAGGGTAATCAAACACAGGTGAGACCAACAAGACACAGGTGAGGAAATGAGGGCAATCAAAACTGTAGGGAAACACACGGAGGCAGTGAGAAACACTATAGACATTACACACGGGTTACCATCTGTTACCTTTTGTAGAAAACTACAAAAGGTAACAGAGAAACACAAAGATGCTATTGGCAAAATAAAACAGGAGAGCACAACAACAATGAAAAAAACAAACTAAACATGAGTAAATCATGACATGGCAATTATCAATACCAGCCAGCCTAGCACACAGCCTATACATCCTCCTAACAGCACTATCAAACAGCTCCAAAACCTTCTGGCAACCCCCAGAAATGATCTTGGTCGAAACCCTGAGGTTCAGAATCACTGCTTTAAACTGTAACAGCAGAACTAGTTAATCGTTAACGCAATACATTTATGAACCGCTATTGAAGTTAACGTCTTAACCGATTAATAGTTTACAACTTAACTTTTTGATCACTCTGGTCATACCCTTCCCATTTATTTTTTCTTCTAACTGCTCATCACAAATACAAACACAATAATGAAATTATTGGAACAACAGAGAACTTTGACTATAATTGTAAATTTGCTTTTTGAAAGCTCTCCTGCTGCTATTTGGCATTCATCTTGTTCAGCCTCCAACTTCCTCTTGAAGCCAGTAAGCTTTCCTTTTTTTAGGGAACAGAATAGCTGTTCAATAAACCATTTTTGTCTTCAAACTTTCCTTTTTATTTGTATTTTAAAAAATCATCCACAAAATACACAGTAAATTTACCTGCTCCTGGGTTTTGCAGGTTTTTGTCTGGATGACATGCCAAGGCTCGAATCTTGTATTCACTGAGAATCTGTTCAGTCTGAAAGGTAAGAGATTAAACAAATATTTAGCTTTTATCAATCTTCAAGATTCAACACAAAAACAAAAAGGCAACACAGTACACATGTCAAAGGTTTCCACACATGTATCAACCTAATACTACAACCCTAAAACAGATAAACAACAACATGTAATGTAGATGAATTATCTGTAACAACACTTACAGTATGGCTTTACAGTCCTTTTGCCCAAACCAAAAAATTTACGCAGTCAAAGAAATTTGCTCTTATAAATACATTACCATACAGGTATAACAAAACAATATATTTTCAGAGATAAACCATTACTGCATGGAGTAGATTATCCAAACCCTCCAACTTAGTGTGGGTATTATTCTGTTGTAAATACTACTGTGCCTCTCACCAGCACAACTTTAACCGACAAATGATTGCCAGTTTGCAGGTGCTACGTGTTTTTCTGTGTCTTTGATCCAAGTTCTGCTTCTGTTTTTGTGTGCATTTCTGTTAAGCTCTGTTTACATTTACTATGTCTGGATGTCCTGGGAAATTAATGAATGGAAGGGGGTTCTGATTTTCCTTCCATTACAAGTTAAGTGGAATTGTATCAATTAGCCAGAGGAGCAGAGCGGTATGTCATGAGGGCCAAGTAGGGATTGTGGGGTTTTTTGTGGAGATTTTACATAGTTGTTAAAGCCCACTCAGCTTTCCCGTGTCTCTATGGGTTTTTTTGTGGGCTGGGTGTGACATGGCTGAAAAACCACTCTTGTGCAAACTTTGACACAGGCAAATTGTGGTCCGTTGTCCGAGCGTACCACTTTGTTATTCCATGACGTGTAAAGACAGACTTGAAGTGCTCAATAAGTGCAGGATGAACTTCCTTCACTACTTCATAGTGCAGAAGCACAGATTAAAAAGAAACACACATCTGGATTGGGTCTTGACGAAAAAGACTGGACTTAAGACACTGCAAAGGTTTTTTTTGTTTCTTGGCACACTTTTTTACTTGAGTTGTTATTTTCATTGGGTAAATTATATTATTGTAATATTGACCATGGCAATATTTGTGTTCCTTACATACAAAGTTTGCAAATGTATTCCTGTGTGTGCCTCTTTCCTGGTATTCAGATCTTGGGCTCCAGATGTTCTAGTCTTCTGATGTTGGTCTACTCTTAACACGCTATTTACAGCTATTTACAGTAACAAGGGTTACATACAACTATGCTTTTTCTCGATATGGTGGTAGCTATGACACACCAAATGTTTTCATAATGTTGTTTACAGTTAATGTTAAAGAAACCTAACCCTATTACAAATAAAGTTATTTGTAATAGCATTTGTTTTTTCCAAAAACTGTTTGATTTGAAGGTGAAATAGACATCCTTTTTGATTCTGTTTACTTGAAAGTTGTGAAATATGAAAAACTCCACATCCCTCTTTTATCAATGATTTATTTTAAATATTTACTCATCTGGACCCTGTCCACACTGAACTGTTAATAAGTGCATAACAAAGGATTTATTCATCTTTATAAGACACTGTTCCCACTTTAGATCCAGTAGCTGCGAAGGAGCTTTATTAACTGTTAATAAGCGCATAATAAAGGATTTATCCATCTTTATAATGCAGTGATACTTGAGCATGGGGTGTGGGCTGCGAGCGCCACCTAGATGGCCGCAAAAACCTTCAGTTTTGTAAATGGACTTGATAGTCTTCCAACTACTCAAAGCGCTTTTACACTGCAGGTCACACCCACCCTTTCACACCCTGATGGTAGTGATCGCTATGTAGTATCATCCATCAGAAGTAACTAATCCCATTCATACACCACCACCGAAGCTGCGGGAGCTTTGTGTTAAGTGTCTTGCCCAAGGACACATCAGACATGTTGCCCAGCTAGGGATCAAACCCTCGACCTTCCGGTTGAGATGCGACGACTCTACCAGCGGAGCCACAGCCACCCAAACACACAGAAACTTATACTTATAATCTATATAATGTATCCATTTTGGCTTACTATGTAGACATTGATATTGATGTCTAAAGCTTGTTCTAAATGATAAAAAGGAGTAATATATGTATGACTGCTCGTCTTTGTTTATGAAATAGTAGCCATGTGCAGTATTGCAGAAAACTGACGATGAATCGAGATGCATCGTTATATCAAATCGAAATTAAGTTGTTGACTGGATAATAATAATTGTAATCGAATTGAATTGTGAGACCAGTGAAGGTGCACAGCACTGTGCCAAACCACTTTGGGAGTGAGTCATTTGTTTTGAAGAGCCCATATTATGCCCTTTTTGGGGTTCATATATTTAATCTATGTACCTACTAAAGTATGTTCACAATAGCTAAAGTTCTAAAAAAGTGTCTGTTTTCATGTACTGCCGCTCCATGCACCGGCTCGCTTCTGACTCTCTCTAAGGCTCTGAAGTGCCCACGTTCAGAGTCCCCACGTGTGCCAAGTCTGATCTGATTGGTCGGCCTGTCGGCTCTGCCGTAATTGGTCAGTCGCTCAGCACGGTTCTTGGAAATGTCCGGCCCCCTTTACCATATTGGGAATGCAGCCACTGGCTCCGTCCGAGGGTAGTATAAATATTAGCACCTTAGCACTACCGTGCTACCGCAGACTACGGCATATCGTGGGCATGCTACAGAAGTTAATGGGCCTGCAACATGAGCTGCTGGGCTTGCCACAACGAGCCAATGGGCTTAGATCAGTGATATCACACTGACAAGACGTCAAACTGACAAATTTTTATTGAGGGGGGCTAGAACCGAGCGTTACGCAGCAGCTAACGCTGCAGCTAACAGGAGGACGTAGGAGAAGCCGCGTTTACTTAAAAATTGTATTTCCTAATAATAGCTAGTAGTATTGTCAAAATAGTATAATTAATGTAGTGGTAGTGGAAAAAACATGATTACACCATCACGTTTCCTACCACATGCCCAGGGTTCCCAGTTGTTTTAGCATAGAATAAAATGTAGGCCTAATTTAGAGGATTAATTAATGTATCTATTAATATATGACTGGAAATGAAGGCAAGTGAGAGCTCTGAGTAGAGGATGAGAAATTGTTATGCCTAGCTTCTTTATTTTTTTACATTTGTGCCCTCTTATTGCCCAGTCTTTGTCAACTCATTATGAGATGTGACTATGAAAACATCATATGTGAAGAATCTAGAAATGTATGGAATAAATTTAAGTATTTCAAAACACTATGGACTTACATCCAAGCTATACGTACGTATCAATGAAGCCTGATGACACCAATCAGTTATGTAAAATGAAAGCACGCCTTAAGGACTTTAGGACCTGGATGACCAGAAATGTTTTGCTACTTAAATCAGAAAAGACTTAAGTTATTGTGCTTGGCCCTAAAAACCTCAGAGAGACTTTTTCTATTGATATGACTGTCCTTAATGACATCAGCGTGGCATCTAGCACCACTGTTAGGAATCTAGGAGTTCCATTTGATCAAGATATGTCCTTTAACCTCAAATTTCAAGGACAGCCTATTTTCACCTTCGTAATATATCTAAGATCAGGAATATCCTGTTGCAAAATGATGCAGAAAAACTAGTTCATGCATTTGTTACCTCCAGGTTGGATTATTGTAATTTTCTTTTGTCAGGGTGCTCTGGTAAGTCTCTAAAGACTCTTCAACTAGTCCAGAACGCTGCAGCTCGTGTACTGACGAGAACTAGGCAAAGGGACCACATCACTCCTGTGTTGGCTTCTCTGCACTGGCTCCCTATAAAAGCTAGAATAGAATTCAAGATCCTTCTTCTCACTAAGAAAGCTCTTAATGGCCAGGCACCATCTTATCTTAAGGAGCTACTAGTGCCGTACTACCCTTCGAGAACATTAGGCTCCCAGAATGCCTGCTAGTGGCTACAGTCTAACTTCCGATACTTCCAATACCGTACTATGGGAGGTAAAGCCCTCAGTTATCAGGCTCCTCTCCTTTGGAATCATCTACCAGTCAGGGTCCAGGAGGCAGACACACTGTACTTTTAAGAGTAAGCTTAAAACATTCCTTTTTGATAAATCTTACAAGTTAACTCCTAGCTATGCTGCTGTAGGCTTAGACTACAGATGGAACGGGCACCTTGAGCTCCTATCTCTCCTTCTCTTCTTTGTGCATTCACATCTTACTACTGTTTGTTGCCATCTGTAAATCTTAGTTACTAACGACACATTTTCCTGGGAGCTCCTTAGCTCTTACAGCTTGTAGGTTCCCCGGGAATGTTGGTGGGAACGACCTGCTGCTATGCATGGCCTGCTGCACCTTTCAGGCATTTACAGCATTTCAACATTATTGTTTTACTTTTGAACTTGCTATAATTCATGTTCTTAGCTTTTACTAGGCTTTTACTTTCTAAAAGTGATTTTATTGGTGAGGTTCTTGTCTCAAAAATTATACTGGCATTAATGATTAACATAAAATAACATTTAACTAGTTTAGAATAAGTAAATTTCTTTGCCTTTTGGTATAAGTTTCTGACACACTTGTAGCCATGACATTAAAATTAGGCTGTAATATTTCTTCTCAGTTCTGAGTTAACTTTAATTCTTCTAACACTGCAATAAATTGTTGTATAAGACAAGATTAGTGAGCTTTGATTTATGCCAGCGCAACAACATTGATATCATAAAAATCTACAAATTACAATGAATTTGTTGATGTAAAAGATGTTACAGTAACTCTCTGGAAAATACTAAATATCGCTTCAAAATGTATTATTATTACCGCAATGTAATATTTTTATAAAACAGGGTCACATGAAATCATACCTATGTGTAGAAGAAATGTATTTGTTACTTCTAGTGAAATGGGGACGGCTGTGGCTCAGTTGGTAGAGTCGTCGCCTCTCAACCAGAGGGTTCGATCCCCAGCTGAACAACATGTCGATGTGTCCTTGGGCAAGACACTTAACCCCGCATTGCTCAAGCTCCTTCGGTGGCTTACTCTCTGATGTACATCGCTTTGGATAAAAGCGTCTGCTAAGTGAATTGTAAATTGTAAAAAGATTATTTACTGGTCACCTGTTAAAAGTGAGGATGGTTAATGGACTTGGTAAATGTTATACCGCATGTCACACCTACCCGTTCACACACTGATGGCAGTGGTTGCTATGTAAAGTGATGGTAAAAAAAACATGTTCACCCCCCTTTTAACGTAAAACAAATGGGTGCTGAATGCCGATATTATATATTTAGAAACAAGAACAAAAATACGGACAGCACTTCAAAATTGTAATCTAATTGCCACAAAGCCGTTTCGAGCAGACACTCTTCAACGTGTAACAGGCAATTTATTCAAATATACACAGGTGAGACTAATTTATACTTGTCCAGAATAGTTACTAGTCCATCCCTGCAGAGGGAGTATGGCAAGCCCTTTTAACATTAAATGATTAACGATAATAGCAATTGTCGATAACAATAATTGCTTCTTGACATTTAAGAATTCCAAGCAGACATATCCACAATGCAATTTACACTAGTAATAATTCTAATTAAAGATATCTACATATAATTTTTTCACTAGTGGAAATGTTCATTGTAGATATCTGTAACTTAATAACAACTTGTCAGGTTGTGCCATTGACTTCAATTCAAATTGAATTACCGATATCTGTATTTTAACATGTAACAATTCATGTTGTACATGTTGTAATTCAAAGTCGACATATACATAATGACATGGCGCAATTCTAATTCATGATATGTACAACTCAATTCTCACTAGTAAAAATGTTAATTCTTGATATCAACAATTCAATTCTAGTGGCAGTGTTTCCCCTAGGTTTACAGCATTGGGGACTTTGAATTACAACATGTAAAAGTTGAAATACAGATATCTGTAATTCAATTTGAATTGAAGTCAATGGCACAACATGACAAGTTGTTATTAAGTTACAGATATCTACAATGAACATTTCCATGCCGACACAAACACTTGAAGGAATCTTGGTGTTCATGGGTTACTTTTAATGACAGCTGTCCTTATCTATCGGAAAGGTATCCTTAAATGACTTCTTTCCCTGATTACGGACTACGGGCCGCCCCCCCCAATATAGTGGTAGGGGAAACACTGCTAGTGGCAAAGTTCATTTATGATATCTACAATTGTTCTTCCATTACAGTTATCATAAATTAATTATAGATATCTAAAATGCAATTCTTACAAATCAAAATTACATTATTGATAACTTGACCTGGAATTATTACACGTAAGAAAGAATGTAATTACAGATATCAAGAATTGAATTTCAGATATCTGGAATGCAATTCTTGATATCTGTAATTATGTTCTTACGTGTTACAATTATATTAGAGGTATCTACAAATTTCTTTTTAACTATTCAAAATTGAATTGTTGATATCAAAGAAGATTCCCAAATGTAAAAATGTCATTGTAGATATCTGCAATTACACATATCCAAAATGGTTTGATAATTTTTGATATTTGTAATGGGAAATTACATTTCCACTAGTAACAATCCCTTTTCAACATGTGGAAATTCAATTGTAGATGTCTGTAATCTTTATTCTTACTAGTGAAAGATTAATTACTGATATCTGCAAATCAATTTGAACATGTTGAAATGTATTTGTAACATGTAAAAATGGTTTTACAGATATCTTGAATTAACATTTCAATATGTCAAAATTACATTTTGACATGTTGAAATAGGGTTAGGGTTTCCACTAGTAAAAACTAAAATTGCTATTTGTCAGCCGGACTGGTTTAATGTTAAAAGGGTTTGTCATAGCAGGAGTCACTACCATACCTCTTTCAAAACCCAAGTAGTACATTTACATTATATGAGCTTCTTTAACTCAAGGTACATATCGAATATAAATACACACAAAAACAAAAAACATAAATACAAGTCTTACAGCAGGTAAATAAATATATGTGATCAGTTTACAAAAAACAAATAAATGAAACTTCCTAATTTTGTCATAATTTGATCTGGTTTAGTATTTTGTTTCTATCAAAGTTTAGGTTTCCTTATTGTTGTTATCTTAGTGTTGTTTGTTTCCCTAGTGTGTTTCCTAGTTTAATCTTTAGTGTTTCCTGTTTTATTTTGTAATCTATTATCCTTGTGTTTCTTTATGTTTTAGTGTGTCTTGATGTTACATTCTTGAGTTTCAGTGTCTTCAATGTTTCATGATTTATTTTGCAGTTGCACTCCTGTGTCTCTGTGGGAGGCCCTGCCCACCTCAGTTTCCCCACCAGAACTGTTCTCCGTGTTTGGTCGGACTCCTGTCCGCCCTCCTGAACTGTTGTCCATGTTTGGTTGGCCTCCTGGCTGTCGTCCTGAACTTTCCTGGCTATGTGCCCAGTCCATGTCAGATGTAAGTGTTTCCTCGTGGCTCCCTTAGATTTTGATCTTTGTGGCTTTTTGTTGGACATTTTGAATCGTACGTTTTTGTTTGCCTTTTTGTTTAAAATAAATGTTTAGTAAATTCTGCATTTGTTTTTCTACAACCTTGACACATTTAAACCATTCAGAATGAGGGTATCTAAAGAATGAATCCAAACAGTTTCTCTCTGCAGAAAGATTCTGTCTCTGTCCCCACCTCTGCGTGGCATATTTAAACTTCTATGCTCGTGTAATGTAAGTCGCTCAGTGTGATTGTAACTACTCAAATGTCTAGCTACTGATGATTTATCATTAGGGCTTTCCCGAATACCATTTTTTTGGGCTCCGGAGATTCGGTAGTTATCAACAGCCAATAGTCCAAGATTCGGTGGCGGCAGCGGGGGGCGCGGCTTACCCCCAATTCAAACATACTCCGAGCACGCCGTGGTCCATCAGCGCCACGTCCGTCGGACGGCTCGCGCCCATTCACACTTAACCATTTTCGGGGACATCAGCGGAGCGCACATCACTGGAGAACTACAAGATCTGACTGAAGTAACTCAAAATAAGCTATAAAGTCAGTAAAGTAGCTGTCATTGTCTCTGTGTTGTTCTCTGATGAGCGGACACGGACCCAATAGCCCCTCGCTTCATTTAATTTTTTTTCAGTCCTACTGTCTTGTAAACTAAGCACGCTTCATAATAACATAAAGCCATGCATGTGTGTTGTATTACGACGTTATGTACAAGAAATGACCGTGCTCAGGTCCGGTTGGTCCTGGAACAGTGCGAGTGCAGGCCAGCAGGGGAATGGGGAGGGGGGACAATTGTGCTTAAGCACAGTATGGGACAACTTTGCTAGTTCGAGTTTGTTTTTAAGATTGTTCTGCAAATTAAACGTAACTTGTGATCGACATCTTAGTGTCAAAAATGATTTGAAAAAACCTGAATCCCTACTTGACCCTTTGGTATGCTTCTTTTCTCAACAACAGAGTCCAGTTTGTGAAGGTGAATAACACCCTTTCATCTCGACTAATGTTGGAGCTCCCCAGGGTTGAGAGTGAGCTCACCTGTGCTTTTCACTTTTTATACAGATGACTGTCGGTCTTATTCACAAAATCAGTACACTCTGAAGTATTCTGATGATACAGCTCTGATTTCTCTGTTAAGTAACTCTGACGACCCTGGACTGCACCAACATGCTGTGAACAAAATGGTTATGTTGAGAGATAAACACGCTCTAGAGATCAATGCAAAGAAAACAGAAGAAATTGTATTTGGTTTACCATCTGATGCTCATAAGGCCCCTATTCTCATTCATAAAGAAAAAATCAAGCGTCATCAAATATTTGGGTATAATGATTGAGTATCTGCTGTCCTGGACATATCACATAGACTACATCTGTAAAAAGACAAAACAAAGAATTTATTTCCTCCGCCGTCTGAGATCTTTTGGGGCGAGTCGACAAATTCTTCTTTTGTTTGTTACCTCTGTGATTCTAAGTGTCATACAGTATTGTAATACCTCATGGTATGTGTGTCTGTCCACCACTCTGAAGTCTAAACTGCTCCAGCAGTTAAACATCTGCTCACAGATTGTAGGCCAACCCATGCAAAGACTATGAATCGGCCTATAATAAAAGCATGTTAAAGGGCCCATATTATGCTTTTCTAGTTCTATATGCTCTTTAGTGTGTTTTCCATGTGTCCTGTGCATGTTTAGGCACATCTATTTGCAAAAATTCAAAGTCCGCGGAAACGCAGCTTCTCCTATGTCCTCCTGTTAGCTGTAGCATTAGCTGCATGTAACGCTCGGTTCTAGCCCCCTTCGGAAAAAAATTGTCAGTGTGACGTCTTGTCAGTGTGATATCACTGATCTAAGCCCATTGGCTCGTTGTGGCAAGCCCAGCAGCTCATGTTGTATGCCCGTTAACTTCAGTGGCACCGCAGCCTGCGGTAGCACAGTAGTGCTAAGGTGCTAATGTTTTTGCTCCCCGGCCCTCGGAGTCAGAGTGGCTGAGCGACTGACCAATTACGGTAGAGCCGACAGGCCGACCAATCAGATCAGACTTGGCACACATGGGGACTCTGAACATGGGCACTTCAGAGCCTTAGAGAGAGAGTCAGAAGCGAGCCAGGTGGTACATTCCCCATCATGGCATATACCACCCTAAAAAAACCTGAAAAACTGTGTGTTGTGTTTGACTGCTCTGCAAAGTACGGTGGCACAAGTCTTAATGATCATCTTCTCACATGATCAACATTCCGTATCCGGTGCCGCTCTGGGTGGCTGCTTGTTACAGCAGCTCCGACCCCCCTCGTTATTGTTTTTTAGTTTATATTGACTTTTTTTTTGCTGTAACTTCGCGAGTAACTCCAACTCCAAACAACAAACATGGACATTCTTCTTTTTGGAGTATTGGTGTTGTTTTTCTTTCTCTGTGGACTCTTTAAAACTTCCTCAGGAGACTCATTCAGTCATGGCTCCATTGTTTCCACCCATGAACAGCTGGTTGCGCTGTGCCAACCTCAGATACATCCAGCCGAAAGACCGTACATCCCCGCAGAACTACGGAGGAAGAGAAGGGGATGCAGAGCCAGAGTGACTTGTTGGGAAAAGAAAAGACGGTACAAACCATCCGTGTTAATGTGTCTTTAATTATGGGGAACGTAAGATCTCTCCCTAATAAGATGGAGGAGCTGACGGCGCTCACCCGGCTTCAGAGGGAGTATCGAGAGTGTAGCATCATACAGTTCACAGAGACATGGCTGAATGAACTCACCCCGGACACGCTCGTAAACTTGGACGGCTTTCACCTCGTCAGAGCGGACCGGAGCGCGAGGGAGAGCGGTTAGAAGAAAGGCGGGGGAATAGCGATGTATGTGAATGAGAGGTGGTGTAACTCTGGGCACATCACCGTTATAGAACAGCGCTGCAATAAGGATGTGGAGCTGCTTGCTGTAAGCATTCGGCCATATTATCTGCAGTTTTCACACATGATCTCTGTCACTGTTTACATCCCCCCCTCAGCAGACGCTGCTGCAGCCTGTGAACTCATCCACAGTGTAGTGTCTCAGCTCCAGACATCACACTCAGGAGACTTTAATCGCGCTTCCCTGTCTGCCACTCTCCCTACTTTCACTCAGTATGTTGACTGCCATACAAAGGAAAATAAAACTTTGGACTTACTGTATGCAAACACCAAGGATGCATACAGATCATCACCCCTCCCCCACCTGGGCCGCTCAGACCACAACCTGGTGAGACTGCAGCCTATTTACATACCTATGGTGAAAAAACAACCCCCCACAACCAGGTATGTGAAGAAATGGTCTAAGGAGGCCACTGAGGCGCTGCAGGACTGCTTCGACACCACCGACTGGGAGGTGCTGTGCAGCCCACATGGGGAGGACATCGACGGCTTAACCATCTGTATCACAGATTACATAAACTTCTGTGTTGGGAACACTGTACCCACCAAAAAAATATGGTGTTTCTCCAACAACAAACCCTGGGTGACCCCTGAGCGGAAAACCCTGCTCAATGAAAAGAGAAGGGTTTTTAGATCTGGAGATAGAGAGGAGCTGAGGAGGGTGCAGAAGGAGCTCAAGAAAAAAATCAAGGAGGGGAAAGCCAGCTACCGGGAAAAGATGGAGGAGCAATTACGACAGACAAATGCAAGAGAAGTCTGGAGGGGCCTGAATAACATCTCAGGTCACAGCAGAGGTCGTGGGAGGGGCCCTGAAGCAGGAGACAGGGAGTTGGCAAATTAACTGAATCTGTTCTTCAATAGATTTGATTCTGCTCCCAACCCCACCCCCACCCACCAGCGCGCAGACCAGCCCGCTTCCCAGACACTCCATCTGAGTACCCTGCCACCCCCCTCAACAGCCCTCTCCTCCTCCTCCACAGACGCCCCCCCAACAACCCCCTCCTCCTCCTCTTCCTCCTCTTCCTCCTCCTGCGAAGCTCCAGACTCCTGAAGGACTGTGCAGACCAGCTCTGTGAGGTTCTTCTGCACATCTTCAACCTGAGCCTGAGACTGGGGAGGGTACTGACTCTGTGGAAGACATCCTGCGTGGTGCCAGTCCCAAAGACATCTCACCGCAGGGAGCCTACTTCAGACTTGTGGCCCTCACCTCTCACCTGATGAAGACCATGGAGAGGCTCACCCTCAACAACCTCCACCGCCTGGTGACTTCAAATCTTGTGAGATCCTGGACTCACCTGGAGAACACCGGCAGCACTGTGAGGGTCATGTTCATTGACTTCTCCAGTGCCTTTAACACCATCCAGCCTGCACTGCTCAGGGGAGTGGACTGTCACCTGGCTGCATGGACAACGGGCTACCTCACCAACAGACCACAGTACGTGAGGCTTCAGGACTGTGAGTCTGACATGGTGGTCTGCAGTACAGGGGCCCCGCAGGGGACAGTTCTCTCCCCTTTTCTCTTCACCCTGTACACCTCGGACTTCTGCTACAACTCTGGGAGCTGCCACCTGCAGAAGTTCTCCAATGACACAGCCATCATGGGGTGTGTGTCTAAGGGGAGCAAACAGGAGTACAGGCAGGTCATCATGGACTTTGTCGACATGTGAACATCCAGGGCTTGGACATCAAGAGGGTGGAAACGTACAAATACCTGGGTGTTCACCTCAACAATAAACTGGACTGGTCACACAACACGACGTCCTGTACAAGAAGGGCCAATGTCGACTTCACCTGCTGAGGCGACTGAGATCCTTGGGAGTGGGCAGGACTCTGCTACGTACTTTTTATGACACTGTGGTGGCGTCAGCACTTTTCTATGCAGTGGTCTGCTGGGGAGGAGGGAGCACAGAGAGAGACAGGAAGAGACTGAACAGACTGGTCAGGAGGGCCAGTTCTGTCTTGGACTGTTCTCTGGACTCTGTAGAGGAGGTGGATGAGAGGAGGATGTTAGTGAAGCTGACATCCATCATGGACAACCCCTCTCACCCCCTGCATGACACTGTGGGGGCCCTGAGCAGCTCCTTCAGCAGCAGACTGAGACACCCACCCTGCAAGACAGAGCGCTACCGCAGGTCTTTCATTCCATCTGCCATCAGACTGTTTAATTGGACTCTTTAACAGCATCACCACCTCATGCTACACACTGTGTTTTTTTTAATAACAATAACTCTTTCCAGTGTAGTTACTGTGTAATTTTCCATTATTGTATTTCTTTTATTTAACTGATGTAAATATGTTTGATTTGATTTTTAACTTCTATTTTTATTTTTAATAATTATATTCCCGTCCTGTTTTCTTGAGCTGCTGTAATGCACAAATTTCCCCCACGGGGGATCAATAAAGTTTATCTTAACCTGACAGGCGTCCTCCTCAGGTTCAGACAGCATCCAATTGCTCTTGTGACATAGAGAAAATGTTTCACCAGTTTCATGTACCGGAGAACAACAGTAACTACCTACGGTTCCCCTGGTGGAGAAATGGCGATATGAGCACACACCAACAACAGCATAGAATGCATGCAGATATAGCGTGCATCTCTTCTGTACAGTGTCTTCCCCTGGCTGTGCAAACTATAGGCTGAAACACCTAGACAAAGAAAACTCACATCCAGTAGGTTCCCTGTTTGTTGAAAGAGACTTTTGTGTGGATGATGGAGTCACAAGCACAGACACTGTTGAAAATGCCATTCAGCTGGCACAAGAGACACGAGAGATATGTGCCAAAGGTGGTCTTCGTCTTCACAAATATTCACCAAACTGTGCTACAAAGCATACCGCCATCAGAGTGTGCAGTCGATACCAAGACAAAGGATTTAACATTCAAAAAAATGCAGCTGGAGCGAGCACTACACTGTAAACCCGAACAGTACTGCTAACTTAAAAAAGTTGATAGGCTTGTACACACACACACACACACACACACACACACACACACACACACACACACACACACACACACACACACACACACACACACACACTTTTTTCATTTATTCATGAAATTGCTGCGTGCATGCATGAGCAGGCATGCGCAAGGACGTGCAGGTAAAACCGGGGGGGGCTAAATGTTTTACCAAAAAGTCATATATAGAAACTATGCAACGAGTATTAAGCGCATTTGATGTAGCTGCAGCTACTTTTCTCTGCTCCTCTCTGCTGTCATGACTGTGAGCATCGCGGGGCACGAGACACACACACACACACGCACGCACGCACGCACAGGAGCGCCAGCCACCACGCAAACCTTTTTACTTTTAGTGCTACAGCACACAGTTGATCCGTGATCCGTACGGACCGAGGCGTGAACACACGTGATCCGTCAAACGGTCGGTTCAACTTTACTCCGTTCACTCTCACCGTGTCTGCAGCTAATTTAACAAAAGCAACATCATCTCACAGCAGCCTGCTGTAGTCTGTGAACATCTCCACACAGATTAAAGTTGTTTGTTGTGAACTAAATTAAGGGAAAAACATATTTGATATAAATACAAACGTAATATTAAAATGTAGCCTACCCTAAAATAAGAGTTTAAAAAATGTGCATTATTTTTTACAGAACTCTCATTTATTATATCTGAAATTATTTTCTGTTTGTTGTGTGAGTATTAAATGCATTTGGCTGTCGGTAAAGGCTACGGCTCACTATGTGGACTGGTAGATCTCTGCAGACTGGCAACTTTAAAAGTAGATCTTGGTTTAAAAAAAGGTTGGGCACCCCTGCTGTAGGCTATATTGCTTTTTAAATAATGCTGAGCAGCACGAGCTGTCAGGTGATTTATTAAGTTGTGTGTTTTATTTGATAAATTTTTGTTTGTTTAATCGATTTACTTTAAAGATTAAAGAGGCTGCTTTCAGTAAATACATGTTAAACATTCAGCGCACAGGAATATCACTGCAGAAAATACTGAGACAAATGAAAACAGAAAAACTAAAAACACTTACTTTAAAGTAGACAGACTTCCAGAGGATACTAAATACAACTTTTAGCCTCGGAAATATGAAATATTTAGGAATACAGAACATTAACATTAGATCATAATTAATCAGTATGTCCGGAGATTAAAATAATAAATACGCTGATGTGCCACATGCGTAATTGCGCACAGCAGAAGTACATAGGCCAGACTACATGTGACATAATAACGAATAAATAAATCCGGGGGCTGTAAGACGGAGTCAGGACTTTCTTTTATGTAAGTGTTAAATTCTTATGTTTGGAAAGAAGGCTAATCGGATGAGAAGTGCACATTACACAGCGTTTGATCAAACACTTTATTCATGTGATGCAGGACGTTTCAGGTTTCTCTTGTCTTTTAAAGTCTCATTAATGGCGAGCTGCCAGTGCAGCCGACGTTATCCGACACAGATGCAGGTTCGCCTGCACCACTTGTGCCTGATATTGAGGCTGAACCGATGAAAGAAGTCACTCGCTCCACGATCTGGGATAATTTCAGGTGGGGTCCGGCTGGTATCCTCCGGTCCGCTCCAGGAGCTGCTTCTTTTAAGACACAACACTAGGCTACATTGTAGCGATTGTATGGTCTGACCAGGTTTTTTAAACTAAAAGTATTTTAATTGTTTTTATTATAGCCTATATTATGCACGTTACATATCACAGATGTTATATATTTTTAAAAAATAAAAAAAACGCCCACCAACCAAATGTGCAAATTTTTGGAGTGAACAAGCAATTTAGTACTCTTCACTTGGGAACTTAGTAAATCTGGCCCTAAGTACATTTTTGTCACAAAAGCAGTGTGACTTTGTCATGAATGCGCCACACTCTAGTCATGCTGGCGGTGTGTGGGAGCGCCAGATAAAAACTGATAGGAGTGTTTTAAACTCTACTCTGTCACCTTTCCATGGCAGACTCAATGATGCTTCACTATGCACACTTCTCTGAAGCCATGGCCATAGTCAACAGTTGACCCCTCACTGTGGATAACTTAAACAGCCCTGATAGCCCTGAACCACTGACCCTAAATAATCTGATCAATATAAAATCCAGCCCAGCACTGCCCCCACTGGAGAATGGAGACTTGCAAAGGTCTTAGCGACTGTCAGTGTTAAGGAAGGAAGGGTGAAAATCTCAGTTGGAGATAAGAGACTAAACAAGAAGGGTGAGCGTAGTGGTAAATTTACAGTGTTAGTGTCCAGTGCAGAAGTGTTCTACTGTTAGAAGCTTCTTAAGATACAGATTGTAAAAGGAACACAATGTTATCTCATGTGAAAATTATTCCTTTATGCATGTTAATGTAAATGAAAATTCATAATTTTGGTGGGAGTGTAAGTAACCCAGTTAAGGTTTGCTAAAAAATGGGAGACTTTCTCAAGAGTGATATTTGTCTTGCTTTTATTTTCTATTTTAGACAGTGTCAAGCTAAGGTTAATTTGCTTCCAGTTTGGTTAAAATTTGACTTTTATTTTGAAGGAACTTCCGGTTTTGAATATTGTTAAGGTAACTTGACTTTGAGAAATGAACGTGATAAGGTAATAAGAAAAGGTAAACAGCTAAAAGGAACGGTGAAAGTTGAAGTTTTAATCTCTCATGGTGGTTTTAAGTGGTTTATGTGAACGTTGAGTGCTGTAAAAATAAACCAGAAACTAAAATCATCAGATCAACAGTTGACCATCTTTCGGAGGGATGCTTACAAGCCTAGTAATTGAGCCAAATGAGTGTTTGTACAACTCAGCTTGTACACATGTATTAGCCTTCAATTTAGAAACTGAATGACCTAATTACTTAATAATTTAGATAGGCTAGCCTATATCACTGTCTCTCATGACAATGCTTAAATGTCTCCTTTCCTATTTCTGATTTCTTGAAGCATTATTTTTCTGCTACGGATAACATTGCTGCATATGGCCCAACAAAAAAGCAGATCCTAATACAAACGATTCAGCACTTACCGTCGATAGTTCATCACATCCTAATAACCCGTAGTAATCCTCCAAGTCATCAGTTTTGTAGTTCAAAACAGCTTCCATAACAACCTGAGTTTATGAACGGGAGCAGCTACCTTAGATCACAGTTGTTTGATCCAAGAGACGTCCCTCTCTAAGGCTTAGTTTTTTAATAAATCTTGTCGAAGTTCTAGAAGATAATTTTTATTTCGTCGGATAGCCCTCGGCCAGCTGGTAGAAGGATCGCGATGCTTAATTATTACAAGACTTCTTCTTCTTTTTGTTTATTGGCGGCTGGCAACTAGCTTTTAGGGTGCATTACCGCCACCTACTATGCTGGAGTGTGAACCAGAATACCTATTACTATTAAAAGGAAAAAATAAAATAATACACGCAACAACAACAAAAATAATAACAATAAATTAAGAAAACAAATTTAATTATCTTAACTATTCCAGTTTTAGAAATGTAAACAAGGCTTTATATTTCCCTTCCCCATTATTCAACACAATTTTAGACTCATTATTTCAAGCCCACATTTTGTCAGCCTTTCCTTTAACTTTTCTCTCTGGGATTTATATTTCTGACAATACAAAATAACATGTTCTACTGTTTCTTGCTCTGGTCCACAATCACAAAAAACTGACAAACCTGCTCCGGAGCAGTTTAGTGTTCAGTTTCTCCATGCCGCTCTGTTAGTTATCGCTGAAATATAACTTCTCAAACTGTTATAGCCTACTCGCAAAATGAAAGACTCAGAGCAACACATTCAGTTAAGGGAAAAAACTGGAGTTATTCTAGTCAGTTCTAAGGTGAAATAACGACAGGAAAAATATTATAAGCCTCACTATGCACATTAATACACGCAGATTTTTATTTTATCTGCCAATTGTCCATCCTGCATTTGTTCCTGCAGCTGTGTAACTTTAGTCTTCGGGAGCATGTTTGTCTTAAACTTCGTCTTTTTATTATTAATAGTTTCTTCAGAGTTAGATATGACGACCTGCTTACGGCAGGAAAAAATGAAGCTAACTGCCCCATTTATGTGAATGGCTCTTGGAAACTCTGGGTTTACCTATTAGGCTGATAACCAGCTTTGTATGACTGTTAATCGCAGTCTCTTATATTAGGGTTAGAAGCAGGATTTGGGGTTAACAAGCTAACTTCAGGGGAAAAATATTTTTTGTTAATGTTAATATATTTTTTTTAAATTCAGGTATTGCAAATCAACTTTTTTCTCAAATATAACTTTTAACAGTTACATTTAATTTCACATATGTTCTTCGTAGCATCATCGCAATTTTTAGCTTTTGATACATCATTCCGACTTTCCGAACTGAAATCATGTGAACACACTGACGTTGGAAGTACTGTGACGGTTTTAGTGGCAAGACTTTTAATTTAATTTGTTTGTTTTCTGGGTTGCCAGTCAGGCTGTCCCTGGCAAAAGTCATTTTGGTTTGTTATTTTAAGTCACCACACTTATTGTCAAAAAACCAACACAAAGGATGTAAAAGTATTAAACTAAACCACCTTATAAATAAATAATAAGAATGAAACAGAAACTGCCACCCAAGTTCACTTCAATAAATCATTCTTGTATTAGGTAACATAAAAAAAAAACAACAACACAAAAATATATTTCCAGCAACTCTGATCAAAACAAAAGATTTTCAGTCTCTCACTCTTCCAGTAATAAAACAAACAATCAACAAAAGTTATCCTTTTTCAGGCCCTTAATGTTCAGTTTAAAAAACAAAAAGTCCCAGTCTTTCTGGGTCAAAAAATTAAATGAAAAGAGTCCAAAAGAAATAATTGTCCGTTCAGTTCAAAACCACTCACAGTCAGGTCCGGTCAGAGCACGTCAGAGATCCGTAGCCAGCGCTCTGTGAATGGAACCGGCTGTCACGTTGTTTTTCTCCTGAAAATGATATGGCTAGAAGCATATAAAACCAACAGCGACCCTCGTATTATTGCAGGTAATTTTATAGATCCTGTGACCGAAAACAATGTATGTCCACAAAAAAGTCAGGTTCGATCACGGTACTGAGAATACCCACATTACAGTGAAGCAAGAGGATGAGAAAGGTTCAGAGTGTGTCACTTTAGGTCCAAGTATTGGCAATCAAAGGATTGAATGTTGGTGGTGCACCTTGAGAAGTGAATTCGCCCAGTTTGGATGGACCACTTCTACCAGCTGATAGCAGATGGCTATTTTGTTGACAGCTTCATTGTCAAATCACTGATCCAGTTTTGCTTCCAAAATACCATAGGATAGGATAGGATAGGATAGGATAATACTTTATTGATCCCCAGAGGGGAAATTCGGGCGTTACAGCAGCACAGACAAGAAAGCTCAAATACATATTAAACAGAATAGATAAGATAAATAAAAATGAAAATAAAAAATAAAAACAGGGGGTATATACAGTACAAAAATGAATGTTGAAGTTAACTGGGGGAATTGAGAATTGAAACAGTATTTGAAGAGAATGACAAGATAAAGTGACAAGTGATGATTAAAGTGTCTTGGTATGATAAATAAATAGCAGCAAGTAATGTAAACAGCAGAGAAGAGAGGCAGTGTTGTACCACAGTAATGCAGAGTGCAGTTATATAATATAATGTAAAAATATAATATAGTGCAATATGAACAATATAGTGTAATATAATGAAATGTTATATAATATAGACTAGTATAATAATAAATATATAGAATGTACAGTATATATGTATATATATATTGACCTAAGTAATAATAATAATACAATAATACAATGATAATAATGAAGCAGGTCATATGGGTAGTGTTTTATGGGGGTGAAGTTTAGTGTCAAGGATGGACTGTTATTGTTGTCATAGGCTGCTGTTGTACAGTCTTATGGCAGTGGGCACAAAGGAGCGCCTGAAGCGCTCTGTTTTGCACCTGGGGGGGATGAGGCGTTGGCTGAAGGAGCTGCCCATCTGCCACAGCTCACCATGTAGAGGGTGAGAGGAGTTATCCAGGATGGAAAAGATTTTGTCCTTCATCCTCCTCTCACCCACTGTCTCCAAACTGTCCAGATCCAGACCCACTACAGAGCGGGCCTTCCTCACCAGCTTGTTCAGTCTGTTTGCCTCACCAGTCTTTATGCCACCCCACCATCACACCACAGCAAAGAAGAGGGCACTGGCCACCACAGACTGGTAGAAGGTCTTCTGTTGCAGACACTGAACGATCTGAATCTCCTCAGGAAGAACATCCTGCTCTGTCCCTTCCTGAAGAGGGCGTCAGAGTTGTGAGAACAGTCCAGTTTATTGTTGATGTGGACCCCAAGGTACTTGTATGAGTCCACCCTCTCCACTTCCTCCCCCTGGATGATGACTGAGGCAGGGGGCCTCTTTTTCTTCCGGTAGTCCACTACCACCGCCTTTGTTTTGCTGATGTTGAGCTTCAGGTGGTTGCTTTCACACCATGTGATGAAGCTCTCTAACAGTCCTCTGTACTCCTTCTCGTCGTCATCAGTGATGCACCCAACAATGGAGGAGTCGTCTGAAAACTTTTGGAGGTGGCAGGAACCAGAGTTAAACCTGAAGTCTGATGTGAAGAGAGTGAAGAGAAAAGGCGCCAGAACAGTTCCTTGAGGTACTCCTGTGTTGCCCGTCACTACATCAGAGACACAGCCGTCGACTCTGACATACTGTGGCCGGTCCGTGAGGTAGTTGAAGACCCAGGCTGAGATGTCAGGGCGCAGCTGCATATCCAACAGTTTGTCCCTCAGGAGGCAGGGCTGGATGGTATTGAAAGCACTGGAGAAGTCAAAGAATATGCCTCTCACAGTGCTTCCCTTCGTCTCCAGGTGTGACAGGGCTTTATGGGTCAAGAAGATGATAGCATCCTCCACACCAATGTGCCTCTGATATGCAAACTGCAATGGATCCTGGAAAGCAGTGAGCAGGGTCCTCAGGTGCTGGAGAACCAGCCTCTCAAATGTCTTCATGACATGTGACGTGAGTGCCACAGGTCTGTAGTCATTGAGAGCGCTGGGACGACCTTTCTTTGGTATCAGGACGATGCAGGAGGTCTTCCACAGGTCAGGCACCTTCATCAGCCTCAGGGAGAGGTTGAAGAGGTGCTGAAAGACTCCTGTTGTCTGGTCCACTGGCTTTTCTGATGTGGAGTCTGGAGAGTTCTCTTTGTACCTGGCTGGTAGTAAGAGTGAGAGTGGGACAGTGAGGGGTGTGGGGAACTGTCTATTGTCATGCAGGTACCTGAAGGGAGGGAGCAGGGGGGTGAGGGTGGGCTGTCCTTTGAAGCTGCTGATGAGGAGCTGAGAGAGGGGGGGGAGGTAGTCAGGACCTTGATGGGAGGAAGAGGAAGAGCAGAGTCTCCAGCAGAGGTGTGAATGGGGGCTGAGGTGGTGGGGGGAGACCTAGACCCACTATTTGAGCTCACTGGGTCGGGGGATGTGTCAAACCTATTGAAAAATAGGTTCAACTCAGCAGCAAATACTGGGTCTCCTTTAATTCTGGGTTCTGGCCTGCTGCAGCCCGTCATCTGCTTCATGCCATTCCACACCTCCTTTGAGTTGTTCTGTCCCATCTTGGCCTCAATCCTGTCCTTGTAGTTGTTCTTGGTCTCTCTCAGCTTCTTCTTTAACTCATTTTGGACAGCCTTGAGCTCCTCACGATCCC
Organism: Labrus bergylta; assembly: GCF_963930695.1. Classification (NCBI taxonomy): domain Eukaryota; kingdom Metazoa; phylum Chordata; class Actinopteri; order Labriformes; family Labridae; genus Labrus; species Labrus bergylta. Next base: position 711,753 of record NC_089204.1, read on the forward strand.
TAGTAATGAAGGCCCTGTTCTTTCTGTTGAGGAGAGCTTTAATGTCTTTATTGATCCATGGTTTGTTGTTTGAGAAGCAGCGGACCGTTTTGGTAGGGACTATGGTGTCCTCAGAGAAACGGATGTAGTCTGTAATACAGTGAGAGAGGCCGTCAATGTCATCACCATATTCCTCTTTAAACAGTTCCCAGTCTGTGACATTGAAGCACTCCTGCAGGGCCTCCTCTGTATCCTTAGACCAAACCTTCAAAGTCCTTGTGTTGGCCCCCTGCTGCTTCACCAGGGGCCTGTAGGTGGTCTCAAGGTGGATGAGGTTGTGGTCTGATTCCCCAAGAGGGGGGAGAGAAGAAGAGCTGTATGCTCCCTTCACGTTGGCATACAGGAGGTCCAGGGTTTTATTCCCTCTTGTAGCACAGTGCACATACTGTTTAAAGTTCGTCAGGACAGAGGAGAGAGAGACATGATTAAAGTCCCCGCTGATCAGTATGAGGGCGCTGGGATGCTGGGTTTGTAGTCCCGCGATCATAGTGTGGATGATGTCACTTGCGCTAGCGGCTACAGCTGATGGTGGGACGTAAACAGCAACAGCAATGGCATGTGAGAATTCCCGTGGCAGATAGTACGGGCGTAATCCCACCGCCAGCATTTCAACGTCTGGGGTACAGACCAAGGGGCAACCTCCGGTCTCGAAAAATGAAGCCTATGCGGAAGTACAAAAAACTGCAGTTCCTCGAGGTTCCGCTTGAGGCTGGCTGCAGCGCCGGAAGTGCCATAAGCCCACAGCCAAAAAAGCCCGTTTTTACCACAGGAATCAACATGTTTACAGCCTGGTTCAAAAAACGAGATATATCTGATAAGTTGACAGCCCCTTCTCCTCACACTGTGGGGTGGGGGGGTGAATTTTTTTATAACTCATCGGATTTTATTCTATTAAGGAAAACGGCTATGCCCATATTTGGTTGTGTCAGATTTGATTGACAGCTCTGCGCGCTGCATCTGTCTGTCAGGTCAGCAGGTCAGGAGGCTAACAGCTTGATCCGTCTGATTTCTCCTATTTTTTACTTCGTTTGGAGAGTTTGTTTAACACATATCTGACAACATACATGGCTTGCTGTGCGGTTAACAGACCATCCAAGAAGTTGATGCTTCAGTTTTTTTCGGTAAGTGACATAGTAGTGTTATATTTACTGCTTACTCAGTGTCTGTATTTATATTTACGGACCTAGCTTGTTTAGCATTAGCTTGTAAACCAGTCGACTAACTGTGTAGCTCATTATTTACGGCCAATGGTTTAGAAATGTTTGTTGTTAAGATGTTGAAAATAATGAGTTTGTGTGATGTTAGAAGCTAAAGGTTCATCTCGGTGGTTAACCACAGACTGTAAATATGGTTATCTGACGTTATGAGGAATGTTATACTCCACATAATGTGGACATTAAAAAACAAACTTTGTGTAGTAATTATCCGTCAGTTACATAAACTGAACTGAACCTAATCTGCTGTGTAGGTTATAGAGGATGACATTAAAGTTACATGGTTGATGTAGTGTCTTAAGATTTGAGCAAACTGTTAACAAATTTAAAAAAAATGCACTTTGTAAGAGCATCTGTAACCATTAAGAACTATATTAATAACCATATTAATTTTCACTGAACTCATACACAGAATATAGCAGTAGAAATATAAAATATAAATAACATATGGAATGAAAATAAGATATAAAGCACATAGATATAAATTATAAGAAATAGTTTGAAGAATACAGCCATGTACTGAGCTCATAAATGAGCTACTGTATGTTCTGTACTAAAGCACAGAGAGTTGGGACCTGTTACTGATTTAAATAATTCAGATTATATTTGTTTCATGTAAAGATGAAGTACTATCCACAATAAACTGCTTAATTTTTCCTCACAAAATCTGAGACAATTTGATGTGGAATATCATTGTGCAAGTGAGTGAGAGAGCTGAATACAACATGGTTACAATAAGGTTTATCTTCTTCACTTTGAATAGATGTTGATTACCTGAATACTGTACCTTTGTTGTCTGGGTAGTACACTGTTGAATTTATAAATGTGCTCTTACACACAGATGAATACAGAAAAATAGATGAGAACAAAAAAAATTATTTAATGAATAACTGATATTTTCTCTCTTTCTTTGCCATCCTGAAGACCTCTCACTAAAAGTCCATGTTCTCCTGGATCCATGTCACACGCTCGAGCTTCTTCAGAATGACTTTTCAACAGTCAAAGTTTTGCTGAGAGAAGATGGCCAGCAGATAGGACAGCAGTACATCAACGAGCTCCACAAGCTTCAGAAGAAGGAGGAGGGTTTGCACTTTGGAAGACTGTATTCATGCTGTTCAAATAAAAATAGATCTCCTCCAAACAACTTGCAATCAAACCATTTTCTTCCCATTTTAAAACCCTTTGTCCAGTTTAGATGGGAGAAGTTGATATTATGTGATATTGATCAGGGAAGACTACATTTCTAAATCATTTTTAACTGTGTTTTTATTCACAAGTGATTGATCTTATTTACTCTCCATGTATCTTGATTTAAGAATGGGACTGTGTTTAAGGGCATATTTTTGCAATGACTCTGTTCCATCCCATTTTCAGAAATGAACTACATTAGTATTTGGTAAAAAAAAATGTCGAAAGAATAAGAAGTTGTGTAAAAGTAGACTTCCTTCCCTTAGCTATTAAGTTGAGCATTAATGCACATTTTAGTCTTGTCATTTCAAATCTGAAATGTATACTCATAAGTAGACATAAAGGAGTGCATTTATATAGAAATATTTATTTAATCTGAAAAACAACATTAAAAAAAGTCTGTTTTTACAGCAGAGATGAACATGTTTACAGCTTGGTACAAAACAAACAAATAGGTGTGATCAGCTCATGTCTCGATGGACACTGTACGGGGGGGTGAATGTTTTGATGACTCATCAGTTTTGATTTGATGAAGAATAAGAGTTATTCACAATAAGGCGTGTAGCTGACCAGCTTGACAGGCGGGCGCGGTGTAACGGTTTGTCAAGAGGCTTAAAACACGCCTCAGCTCCAGCTCTCAGCCTGTGGGTGACATCACTCAGGCCATCCGGGGGAGACCTCCCTCACAGCGAGCTGTTGAAGAGAAGCAACTGAAGTCCACCCCAGAAGAACCAACAAATGCAGATGTTGTTGAGGCTCAGGTTTCTTCCTATGTCTCTGCAGCTCTCTGGGCACCTCGATGGACCAGTCACCAATAATCCACACTGTGTCTATAGGAGAAATACAAAGGTGTTCAATTAATACCTCAGACAAGACAAAATGTACAGTTAACTACATGTGACAGCTCAGGGGTGACAAAGTCTAACTGCTCTGACAAATAACTAATAACCATGATTGTATATTTAAAAAAAGTGTAGTTTTAAGACTTTAATTAAATATTTGGGTTGAATATAATTCGTTTTAACTGTGTTGTAGAAAAGTTAAACGTTAACTTACTGTTTGTAGAGTTTTCTCAGGACGAGCAGGAATCGGGGATAATAGCAGCCTAGCTGTTAGCTATGCTGTCAAGTGGACTGCTAACGTCGAGCTGAATGGGCAGAGTTAAGTCCCGCCGGTCCCGCCTTACTGCTGTCGTTAGGTTGATCCGAAGTTAGGTTGAAACTGCAAATCCAATATGGATGCGGCCGTCGATTGGACTCATTTTCTGCCTATGTCACAGACGGGTCAGGGTTCGTCCAGTAATATTTACAGTCTATGGTACAGACACAGTCCTTCACAGTTACATGTCTGGGATTACACCATTTAGAGTTAATAAAGACAGCAAGACCTCCTCCTCTCTTCTTACCGCTCTCTCTCCCCCTGTCCGCTCGTACCAGGGTGAAGCCAGCCAGATCGATGTGACTGTCCGGTATATTCCCATGTAGCCATGTCTCCGTGAAGCAAAGTAAACTGCACTCCCTGTAGACACTCTGGCTGTTTACTAAAGCTGTAAGTTCGTCCGCTTTGTTGGCCTGATGTTCCCCATGATGACTGACGGTAGAAAGGGTTTAAATTTCCTGTCTCTCTCAATCCGCTCCCTGACTTTAGCGCCGGCTTTCTTCCCCCGGCGGACACCTCTCCATAACTCCTCAGGGATGCATGTAGGAGGAACACCGGCTCCATGCCTGAAGCTCAGTAGTTCCTCACGAGTGTACGTGATCATTCCAACAGTAGAAAAAAAAGTCCCGAAAGAAACACGTAATTCCACAAGTAATACCGCAACTAAAACGCTGCAGCAGTGTCCAACAATAAACACAGAAACAGTGCAAAAATACTTAATAAAAGTAAGAAAATAGACGAAATAAAGAAAAAAGAGTCGGAGCTGCTGCAACAGGCTGCCGACTCTCAGCGCCTGTAGAATTGTGTGTACAGTATCCTAAAAACGTTGCTTATCAACACAAATGTAACTAACTTCTCTAACAAACGTTTTCACTCTTCTTCTGTCCATTATATAGGAGGAGCTTGATGAAGTTGTAACTGCCTGGAATGACCATCACATAAGAACAACCAACAATCGTCGGGCTCCTAATGGTCGCCCTTCCATAATGTATGCAGTTCTCATCTTTATTGGGCTCAGACTTTCTTGCAGCCAGCTGATAAAATGAAGAGCACGACCTGGCAATGTCTGATGATGTGTATGAATTTATTGACCTTTATCTTAGACTTTGTCAAATAGGCCTACCATTGTAAATGAATATGCCCTGAATTGTTTAATGTGCATGCCATCTGAAATACAGGCACACAGGGTGTATAAATTAGTGACACTGTCTTTAAATTATAGGCTGATGTTTTTGTAGCTCCATGTCTATATAGCCTTATACTACCCAACAAAGGTACTTACTTTCAACGCTATACTCCAGTTCACATTTTTTCTTCATTCTAGACAACACATGCTTTACTTAGCCTATTTAAATCATTAAATGCCACTTTATAATAAATGCTTTTTGTTATCAGAAATGGCTGTTTATATGAAACTTCATCTGTGTACAAAATATTTCTGTAAATATAGAGTTAAATGTAACAAAATTAATCAAATCAGAGTACACCAGCAATTCCAATCTCATTCTTAATTGACAGTCTGATATCCTAGGAATAAACGCACTCCTCCTGTCTGTGGGCAGGGTGCTGTCCATGGTGCTGAATCATTTCAATTCGCAGGCTTTTCCGAAATTGCATTACCTTACCTGTCCACTGTCCATGGTGTTGCCGATTGTGTAGAGACAGTGACGGTGCATGGCAAGCATTGGCCAACGCTGTTCATCAGTGGGAGTACGCCTGGCAAGCTGATACATCCTGATATTCTATTATTCATTAGTTGATTTTGGTTATTCAACATCCTTGTGGGTGGTCAGTTGCTGTACATCTACATGTTAGTGTTAGTAACATCCTGGTCTTTTTATTATCTTTGTTTTTGGTGACACAAGTGCACACAGAGGGAACTTTTGTTATATTGCCCGGATTGCCTTGCGCATGCCCTTTAAGTACAGATGCATCTGTAAAAGTGTGCACCATATATTTTACAGTACTACATTTTTCAAAACATTGTCAATAAAAGAACATGACGACACAGTCCATGCAACAACATGGTAATTTCTTATAAACAAAACAAACAAAAAAAGATATACAGTCAGGACAAAGATTTTCTTGTAATGATTCTTACAGATATTTTTAGGAAGGGTTCAAAGTTCAGATACTATCACCCTGGGCATCGGGACAGGATGCATGAAACCAACAAGGAAACTTGAGTTTTAGGTAAACAGTTTATTTTGTCCAATTCATTTCAATAACGAAAGTAACAGAACACACACAGGATGTTTGGACCATCAGTGCAGTGCTGAACTGCCGCCCCATGTGAAGATGAAAAACAAGAGTGTAAGGGAGTGCAGTCTTAAATAAGCAGCTAGCAGGTGAATTCAATCTAACTAATGAGGGACAGAGTGTAAACAGTAACCAATCAAGGGGGAGGGGAGAAAGGGAGAAACCACGAAGTGTACTAAAGGAGGTGCAGTAGGAAAAGAGAGGAAGTGAAAGGAAACAAAATAGTGATCTTTACTACAGATATTCCTATCTTCCCTGTATGACTTTACGTGTCAACAAACAAGATTATTTGGTATCTAAACTGTACAAAAGTACTGTCAGTAATGAGAAAATGATGATGCTGTAGGTTTTGTGTGTAAATGGATATTACTGACGATTTAGCAAATAGATTCCTCGACAAGATGGTTGTTTTGAGTGACTAACCCTGAGAGTTTAGTATTTATTACAGATAAGCAAGTGATTTGCAACAGAACACTTCAGCAATTGTAGTATTGCTAATTCTTCTACTTATGAACATTAATAGATGTTTACACTATGACTGCGCTTACTTTGGGCATTTTTTTTATTTGAAAAATGTATATGCCATAGATGTCCTTTACAATGTGATAACACCTTAACCTAAATTGACAATAACTAATGCCAGCCAAAATTATACTTTGTAGTATTAACTTGACATAACAGTTGCTTAGCTCAAAAACAAAAAAATATATATATACAGTCAGCAATTTCAGTCAGTCTATTCATCATCATGGGCCCCTCAACTATCAGGGGACAAATACAAAAAGGAAGCACAAAACAACAGCAATAGTAGTGGTGGGCGATATGTAAAAAATGTCATATCACAATTTATTTTTATGGCTGATTCACAATCACAATTTTTTTCATACTGATCTTAATGACTAATTTGCAAGTTACTGACCAGTTCAACCAAACTTATTTCCCTGTAAAAGTTTTTTAAATGCACAGAAACTTTGCGAATAAGTTTAGTCTATATTTGAAAAACGTCTTTGTTGGGGGTCTGGAGGTCCCCCCCAAGAACATTTTAAGCATCAGAAATGTATTTCCCTTTTTCTGCACCATTTAGAAATTTTGATTTAGTAATGTGTCCTCTTTTTGTGTTCATCAGGAACATTTTCATGCAGTGATGCATTCATTTGAAAACATGTAGACTTCAAGTTCTTGTGTTTCTGTATTTAGCCCTGCAGAGTTCCTACAGCTGGAGCTTCATAGAGGCTATTTTGTTTTTATGACATCATTGGACTAAATTTAGTTTTGTTTAAATATAACCAAACATAAAACAGAATGTGCTCATTCTGTGACACATGATCAAAGTAAGTGAGTTTTATTCATAGAGAGGGCGGGACATCTTTGATTGACAGACAGACAGTCACCATGGTTACTCACTCTCACTTCCTGCTGCATACGGAATGAGAGTAGAAAGAGCTGCTGACTGAAAACACTTGAAGCAGCATGCATGGACGCTCCCTCCGTAACGTCTTTTAGCCTAATCCCTATAGGTTCCGTTATCACAACAGGTGAACTTCGAGTGGATAGGCTTGTTAGTAACTTGTAAAGACAGAGAGAAAGCAGAAAACACCGACAGCAACATTTGAAACACAAAAGTTATCACTCTGTCTGAGCTCCGCTCTGTGACACTCAAGAGACTGTTTTGCTCATTTTCGATTAATTCTTCTTGGTTGACGCTGTAAAAATCCAATCGCCTTGGAATCAGTCAACTGAATCCAAATACAGGGGATTTTATCCCACCGAAGAGGAATGATGATGCTCAAAGTACAACCGGTCTTGTGACTCAAAATGTGAGGCCTAAAAAGAAGTCAGTAACACAAGTTGACACCAAAGCACAAATGGCACAAAAGGTGTATCAGTCTCACCTTAACCCAAGATCTGATGCTACCAGTGATGACATTGTGAACATCATGCAGCGTCAGAATGACATTACTGCACTGTTGGTTCAACAAAATCTTGCATCTTCTCTGCCAGTAAGGAATCTTCCTGTGTTTAAGGGTGACCCCCTTCAGTATCAATCTTTTATTAAAGCCTTTGAAAATTGTGTGGAGGGAAAAACTGACAACATGACTGACATTTCTGGAACAGTACACCAGGGGGCAGCCAAAGGATCTTGTGAAGAGCTGTCAGCACTTACCCCCTGACCAGGGATACTACAGAGCTAAAGCCCTTCTAGCTGAACACTTTGGAAATGAGCACAAAGTTGGTGCTGCGTATTTAGAGAAGATCTTAAACTGGCCTCTTATCAAATCAGAAGATGTAAAAGCACTACAATCATATTCTGTTTCTCCGAGGCTGTTCCAACTTGACGGAGCAAATCATGTACATGAAGGAGCTTGACACACCATCCAACATCAGAGCAATTGTGCTGAAACTTCCTTAGAAATTAAGGGAAAAATTCATAAGTTTTGCATGTGACTTACAAGAGAGAAGAGGGTACAAAGCAATGTCCACTGATCTTGTGGCCTTCATAGAGAAACAAGTCAAGATTGTCTCTGATCCACTTTTTGGCAACATCCAGCATGTGTCACCTGTCAGTCACAGTACAGCCTCCAGTGTTGGCCAAGTCAAGCAAAGGAAGAGTGAAAGTGTTTCCACAGTGAAGGAAGGAAGAACTGCGCACACTGAGAAGGTCAAACCCTTTTCAGCCCCCAAATCCTCTTCTGCCTCAAGCACTTTCAAAAGCTGTTTATTTTGTAAACAAAACAGTCACTCATTGGATACTTGCTCACGCTTTAAACCGAAGATGCACAAGGACAAGATAAGTTTCAAAAAGAGCCCTTTCATATAGGGGCCGGTCATGAGGACAATTCTGTGTTCTCCATTGTTGCTGTTCAGGTTAAAAACAAGATGAGTAATGAAGTGGTGCTAACGCATGCATTTTTGGACCCTGGGAGTTCATGTACATTTTGTACTGATGATTTGGCAAGGCGGCTGAACCTCAGGAAAACCCACCAACATATTGTTAAAGACAATAGGTCAAACAAAGGTTGTGAACGACACCAAAGTGAATGGTTTGGAAGAGTCTGGCATAGAGATGGATGATTTTCTTGAGTTGCCCAGTGTCATAACTCAGAAATCAATGCCAGAGTCAAGAGCAAATGTTCCACGACAGAAGGATGTTGAGAAGTGGTCTTACCTGAGGAGTGTAAATCTTCATGATCTGGATGTGGATGTTGATTTGCTCATTGGAACCGATGCACCCAAAGTGGTGGAGCCTTGGGAGGTCATTAATAGTCAAGGTGAAGGCTTATACGCAGTACGGACAAGAGTCAGCTGGGTCATCAATGGACCACTGCGTGGTGGAGAGAGCAATGGAGTCAAGACTGGATGGTCTGTTGTGACATCCAGTCGGATTTCTGTGCAACATTTGGAAGAAATGCTCGCAAAGCAATACAATCATGATTTTAACAGAACATCAGAGGGGCAATTGGAAATGTCAAGGGAGGACATTGAATTCATGAGGATTGTGAAAGAATCAGCAGAGTTGAAAACCGTGCATTATTGCATTGATTTACCTTTCAGGGCAGAGGAGCCCATTTTTCTGAACAAATGTGTTGTGAAGCAGCGACTTAAAGGTCTGAAAAGGAAGTTTGGAAAGGATGTCAAGTACAAGGAGGAATACACTTAATTTCTCAATGACATTGGATAATGGCTATGCTGAACTGGTTCCCAGTGATCAGCTGTAACAAGATGGAGGACAGATGTGGTACATCGCCCACCACGGGGTGCATCACCCCACCAAAGGAAAGTTAAGGGTGGTCTTTGACTGTGGGGCCACGTTCAAGGGCACATTACTGAATTTTCAGCTTTTGTAGGGCCCAGATCTAACAAGCACGGTTGTGGGAGTCCTCATGCGGTTCAGGAGAGAACCCGTTGCAATCATGGCCGACATTTAGGCAATGTTTCATCAGGTAAAGGTCCCTGACAAGCATGCAAACTTTCTCCGCTTCCTTTGGTGGCCTCATGGCAACACTAGCCAAGAACCAATGGAGTACCATATGAGGGTACATTTTTTCGGTGCCATCTCCTCACCAAGTTGCTCCAACTATGTCTTGAGAAAAACAGCAGAGGATAACACAGATCGTTTTCCTCCCAAAGTCATCAGCACAGTCAATCATAACTTCTATGTGGATGACTGTCTCACGTCCACAGCCTCCGAAGAAGAGGCAGTTGAGATAGTGAAGGACCTGACTGCTCTGTGACAAAGGCGGATTCAGCCTTGAAAAGTGGGTGACCAACAGTCTTGTGATCCTTGCATCGATTCCAGTCAACATAAGAGCAAAGGAGATGAAGGAACTGGACATGGATAAAGACCAGCTTCCCATCGAAAGAACACTTGGCCTGAGATGGTGTATAGAGTCTGACAAGTTCAGCTTCAGAGCATCAGCACAGGAGCGGCCTGAGACCAGGAGAGGCCTCTTGTCTGTGGTCAGCTCACTGTACGATCCATTAGGGTTTGTGGCACCCTTTTCCCTGACTGCTAAGTTGCTATTGCAAGAGCTCTGCAGAACCTGACGTGGTATGAACCAATTCCCCCTTCCCTCTCCAAGAACTGGTCTGATTGGTTGAGTGACCTCCAAAGGATGAGTGAATGCAAGGTGAATCACTGCATCAAACCTGAGGGTTTTGGAGCCATTGTGACGGCACAAATCTGCAACTTTTCTGACGCCAGTCAAGCCGGCTATGGTGCAGTATCTTACCTGCGACTGGATGATGGAGAAAAGGTGCATGTCTCATTTCTTGCTGGAAAGGCCAGAGTTGTGCCCCTGAAGCCAATCAACATTCCTCGGCTTGAGCTCACAGCGGCGGTTTTTGCTCTCCGCATGGATAAAATGGTGCAAAAGGAGCTGCAGATGCCATTGGAAAAGTCACTGTTCTGTACTGATAGCACTATAGTCCTCAAGTATGTGGCAAATGAGACTCGACGTTTCCATACTTTTGTCACCAACCGAGTGTCTGCTGTAAGAGAAGCAACAAAGGTTGACCAGTGGAGATATGTGGGAACAAAGGATAATCCTGCAGACAAAAGTTCTCGTGGACTGAGAGCCGTGGAGTTTCTCAAGCAAGGAAAATGGATAAAAGGCCCAGATTTGTCAGAAACTGAGTGGCCTACCTCTGATGTGGAACCAACGACAGTTCCAGAGGTGAAGAAAGAGCAGACAGTGTGTGCCATTGTCATGCATCCAGTGAATCCCACAGACCATCTCATCCATTACTTTTCATCTTGGAAGAAGCTGAGAACATCTGTTGCATGGTGTCTTGAGCTCAGAAGGGTTCTTGGGAGCCTGAGACAAAAGAGGAAAGAGCTGGAAAGCACAGAGAGTAAGGATGGTGTGGAAAGGAAAATGAGAAGCTTCAGATCCAGAAAGTTGTGATGAAGCAGAAAGAGAAATCATTCGTTTTGTTCAGAAGAGCCAGTTCAACAGTGAAATAACCTCATTGAAGAATGGCACAGGTCATGTCTCCAAAGACAGCCCTCTGTACAAGCTGGATCCAGTGCTGGAGGAGGATATTTTGAGAGTTGGAGGACGCTTACACAAGTCTGCATTACCATCTGAGACCAAGCATCCGATCATTCTCTCGAAAGACCTGCATGTTTCCAAGCTTATTCTTGAGCATATCCATCAGCAGCTGGGACATACTGGCAGGAATCACATACTGGCAGGAATCACATGCTGCGACGGAAATATTGGATAGTTAACGCCAACTCAGTTGCAAGAAAAGTGATCAACAGGTGCCCTGTGTGTAGGCGCTACAGAAGGAGACTTGAAGAGCAGAAAATGGGAGATCTACCTGTGGAGAAGGTGATGCCAGACAACGCTCCTTTCACAGATGTAGGAGTTGATTATTTTGGCCCCCTGGAGGTCAAAAGAGGAAGATACCTTCTGAAAAGGTATGGAGTAATTTTCACCTGTGTGACAAGTCGTGCGGATCATCTGGAGGTGGCACACTCCCTCAATACGGACTCTTGCATTAATGCTGCGAGACGGTTTATGTGTAGAAGAGGTCCTGTATCAACGATGAGATCTGAGAATGGCACAAACAAACTTTGCAACCAATAAGGAGCTGAAGCAGGGCCTGGCTGCTTTGAATCATGCCAAAATCCAGAGCACCTTCATTCATGATAGAATTAAACGGAGCTTTAACACGCCTGCAGCCTCCCATCAAGGCGGTGTTTGGGAGCGCCTGATTCGCTCAGTAAGAAGCATAATCTCATCTGTCATTGGACAACAACAGACATTATTGTAATTCTCTTTTGTCAGGGTGCTCTGGAAGTCTCTAAAGACTCTTCAACTAGTCCAGAACACTGCAGCTCGTGTACTGACTAGAATTAGGACCACATTACTCCTCTGTTTGCTTCTTTGCACTGGCTCCCTATACAATCTAGAATAGAATTCAAGATCCTGGCCAGGCACCATCATATCTTAAGGAGCTAATAGTGCCGTACTATCCTTCAAGAACATTACGGTCCCAGAATGTGGGCCTGTTCGTGGTACCTACAGTCTCTAAATGTGCTATGGGAGGTAAAGCCTTCAATTTTCAGGCTCCTCTCTTCTGGAATCATCTTCCAGCCGGGGTCCGGGAGACAGACACAGTCTGTAATTTTAAGAACAGACTTAAAACTTTTGTTTTTGATAAATCTTATAGTTAGGGCCGGTGTTGGTGTAGACCAGCTCCTAGTTATGAGATGAGATGAGATTAAACTTTATTGTCATTACACATATACAAGTATAGAGTAACGAAATGAGGTTTGGCATCTCACCAGAAGTGCAAATAAGCAGAAAGTGCAAGAGTCTGTGCTATGTACAGTAATTACAAAATTTACAGATGTTGACTATAAAAAAGTGAATTATGTATATCTGGATGGCTGGATCAATGGGATGCTATAAATATAAGTGTATTCTAAAGATTATAATATACAGATTAAGGTGCAGTGAGCATGCTATACTAATAATATACAGATTAAGATGCAGTGAGCATGCTATACTAGTTTACAGATAATATAAAGAATATGGACATAATATGAACATACTATAATACAATAATACAGGTGGATGAGAGATGTGTGTGTGTGACCAGGAGGAGTGGTGGGGGGATGATGGGTGTGAGGTGATATGCAGGGGAAAGGGGGGGGTCAGCAGGGGGCGGAGAGAGAGAGGGAGAGGGAGAGAGAGAGAGAGAGACAGAGTTCAGAGTTCGGGGGGTAGAGTTCAGTAGAGAGACAGCTCTGCGGAAAAAGCTGTTCCTCAGTCTGCTGGTTCTGGTCCGGAGGCTTCTGAAGCGCCTGCCGGAGGGCAGGAGGGTAAACAGTCTGTGGGCAGGGTGGGAGGAGTCTTTAAGGATGCCGTGAGCTCGCCGCAGACAGCGTTTTCTTTGGACATCCTCAATGGCAGGAAGTGGACACCTTGTGATGCGCTGGGCGGTTTTTACCACCCGCTGTAGCGCCTTACGGTCTGTGACAGAGCAGTTTCCGTACCAGACTGAGACACTGCTGGTCAGGATGCTCTCGATCACACAGCGGTAGAAATTCATCAGTACAGCTGAAGACAGGTGGTGTCTCTTCAGTGTCCTCAGGAAAAAGAGGCGTTGATGAGCCTTCTTAACCAGACTGGAGGTGTTAGTGGACCAGGAGAGGTCCTCTGTGATGTGGGTCCCCAGGAACTTGAAGCTGGAGACACGTTCAACAGCCATCCCGTTGATGTGAATGGGGTTGTGCGTGCTTCCTCTTTCTCTCCTGAAGTCCACGATGAGCTCCTTCGTCTTGCTGGTGTTGAGGAGCAGGTTGTTGTCAGCACACCAGGCGGCCAGATGCTGTACCTCCTCCCTGTAGGCTGTGTCATCGTTGTTGCTGATGAGGCCAATCACCGCCGTATCGTCCGCAAACTTGATGATGGTGTTGGATCCATGTACAGGTCTGCAGTCGTGGGTGAAGAGGGAGAAGAGGAATGGGCTCAGCACACAGCCCTGTGGTACGCCTGTGTTGAGTGTGATGGTGGTGGAGCAGGTGTGTCCTGACCTAACATACTGGGGTCTGTTGGTCAGAAAGTCCATTATCCAGTGACGGAGGGAGGTGTTGAAGCCCAGGTCTCCGAGTTTAGTGTTTAACTTGGAGGGGATGACAGAGTTGAATGCTGAGCTAAAATCAACAAACAGCATTCGTGCGTATGTGTTGTTATTGTCCAGATGTGTGAGCACAGAGTGCAGCGCAGTGGAAACTGCATCCTCTGTACTCCTATTGCTGCGGTAGGCAAACTGGTATGGGTCCAGTGTGGGTGGGAGGCAGTTTTTCAGGTGTGCTAGGACCAGTCGCTCAAAGCACTTCATTATGATGGGTGTGAGTGCTACAGGGCGGTAGTCATTCAGGCCTGTCGGGCTGGAGTGTTTCGGCACTGGGACAATGGAGGTGGCTTTGAAGCATGCTGGCACAGCTGCTTGGGCGAGGGACAGGTTGAAGATGTCCGTAAAAACCCCAGTGAGCTGCTCCGCACATGCTCTAAGCACGCGCCCGGGGGTGCCGTCTGGACCAGCAGCCTTTCGAGCGTTGATCCGGCTCAGTGCAGCGTGGACGTCTGTGGAGGTGAATGAGAGGGGCTGGTTGTCTGCAGGAGGTCTGGTCGTGGTCTGCGTCTCCCTGTTGTCTCTATCGAAACGAGCATAAAAGTGATTTAGCTCGTTCAGGAAGGAGACATCTGTGGTTATCGGGGTGGAGTTTCTGGGTTTATAATCACTGATGGCCTGGATGCCCTGCCACATGCGTCTGGGGTCGGAGTTGGAGAAGTGTTCCTCTACCTTCAGCTTGTAGCAGTGCTTGGCCTTGATGATGCCCCTCCTCAGGTTTGCCCTGGATACGCTGTAGGCCATTGCATCATCTGATCTGAAGGCGGTGTTGCGGGCCTTCAGCAGGAGACGCACCTCCTTGTTCATCCATGGCTTCTGATTTGGGTACGTGGTGATCTGCTTCCATGTTGTAACACTGTCGATGGTGGTATTGATATAGTCCAGCACAGAAGAAGTGTAGGTGTCAATGTCTGTGTGAGAGCCCAAGGTAGCCTGAGAAGCAAACATACTCCAGTCTGTGTGATGGAACTTGTCCTGAAGTACATAGTCTGTCCCCGCTGGCCACACTTTAATCGTTGTCACTGATGGCTTCACACGTTGGATGAGTGGGGAGTACTTGGGGATGAGGAACAAAGAAAGATGGTCTGACTGTCCCAGGTGGGGGAGGGGGGTCGTGGTGTAGGCTCCTGCGATGTTTGTGTAAACATGGTCCAGAGTTTTGTTTCCTCTTGTATTGCAGGAAACATGCTGGTGAAATTTAGGAAGCACTGTCTTTAAGTTTGAGTGATTAAAATCACCTGCAACTATAAATGCAGCCTCCGGGTGAGCAGTCTGTTGTTTACTGATAGCGGTGTAAAGTTCCTTCATAGCAGCTTTTGCATCGGCATCAGGGGGGATGTAGGCTGCAGTTACAATAGTGGAGCTGAGCTCCCTTGGCTGATAGAAAGGTCTACATTTAACCATGAGAAACTCAATGTTAGCTGAGCAGTGTCTCCCAATAATGACAGAGTCTGTATACCAAACTTTGTTAATATAGATGCACAGCCCTCCTCCTCTGGTCTTACCGGAGTCCTCTGCTGTTCTGTCTGCCCGGAGTGTGTGGCGACCGGCTAGCTTGATAGCATCGTCCGGTACTCCGTTGTTTAGCCATGTTTCCGTGAAGATCATGACATTACAGTCCATAAGTCTCTTACTGTGGATGATGCGAAGTCGTAACTCGTCCATTTTGTTCACCAAAGACCGCACATTAGGGAGGAAAATGCTGGGTAACGGGAGACGGTGCGGTGTTAGCTTTAGCTTAGCTCTTATACCTCCGCGCTTCCCCCGCCTTTGTTTACGGTCTCGACGCCGCCTGCGAGCACTTCCGCCCGGCCGGGTAGAGTGCGTAGCCTCGGGTGTTTTGGCGATCTCGGGTATGAGTCGAAGATTGTTGATTAGATCGTCAGGGAGGTGTATTCCAATATCCAAAAGTTCCTGTCGGGTGTAGGATGTTAAGGCAAGGCTGTTCCGTACGAACAGACCCGAAATTAACAATAAAATTACTGCAAAATTGCAAATCTGAGAGAGACGCTGGGCCTCGCGATGCACTCGCGCTGCCATCATGTAGAGGAGTGATGGAGTTATGCTGCTACAGGCTTAGACTACCGGGGGAACTGGCACCTTGAGCTCCTCTCTCTCACTGTGCATATACAGTAAATCATGTTACTTTATGTATCTATCTGTAAATCTCAGTCACTTATCACATTGTTTCCTGAGAACTCTAATATGACAGAATCTCTGATATTGTGCCAATTTATCCAGAGCAAATTGGTCAGTAAAGCCACTGGTATTGTCACATATCGAGAAAACTATGAGGTGGACCCAGATGCAGAATTAACAAAAACTATTTATTCTTTAAACAAACAAACAAACAAACAAAAACTTACGTCCAAAATCCAAACAGGAGAAAACGAGGCGCCACGGGTAACCTGACATATGACAACCAACAAACACATATAATGAACTGACACAGAAGGGAAGAAACACAGAGACTAAATAGACATGGGGTAATCAAACACAGGTGAGACTAATAACACAGGTGAAGACAATGAAGGCAATCACAATGGAGGGAAACACACAGAGGAAGGAATGGACACTGAGAAACACTGAGGACAACTACAAAATAAAATACATGAAACACTGAAGACACACAGAACTCAAAAATGAACAAAACCCACTAGAACATAGAGAAACACTAAACACTGAAAATACAAAACTAAATAATACCAAATCATGACAGGTATATGATTCAAGTGCCTATCTTGGACAAGTATAAATTGATGACACCTGTGCATGCTTGAAAAAATTGCCTGTTATATGCTGAAGAAGAGCGTCTGCTTTAAACTTTTGTGTGGCAATTAAATAAACAATTTTGGAGTGCTGTCCTAATCGTTTTTGTTTTCCTATGATTCAAGTGCCCATTATAACCTCGGGCAAGTTGAGTAACCTTAAACCTTTTACATTTCTACCTCTTGCTGCTTATGTGTTTGGATGATGTTATAATGTGTTTAGTAGTGTGGGGTGGGAGCTTGGCAGGGTACTGTAGCCTCATCTTCTCCCTCGATTCGCGTTTACGTGTGAAGTTGCGGTGTAGTTTTAGACGTGTTTATTTGGCAAAGTCAGGACAAAGACAGGTAACAGAAATAGTGGATTGTGTGTCAGGAGGGGAGGTCTGATACCTCCTTTAGTTAGTCAGGGCCAGGGTTAAGCGAGTGCATCGCTCATCTCTAGCCCCGCTGAAGCCAGCCGGGTCTTGTCCACGCCGTCCAGCAAAGTCGTTTTCCCTAGGGAGTTCTAGATCTTGCTTCATATGTGTTTGGATGATGTTAAAACATGTTTAATAGTTTTTAATAGTGTGGGGTGGGAGCATAGTGGGGTACCGTAGCCTGTTCGAGCAGCCGAATCGTTTCTCCTTCGAGCGGCGTTCACGTGTGAAGTTGCATTGTAGTTTTAGACGTGTTGATTTAGCAAAGTGTGATGTGCTGTGCCTCCAGTAGAGGGTGTTAATGTGCCGTGTTGCAATGGTTTGCCTTATGCTAGTTGTCTAGCCCTGTTGTGTGTAGTGGATAATAGGGGAAGCCCTTTTACTGGTCAATCAGGTGACTGGATTGTCTGCTGTATACCCAAAACATATTGTGATCATATCTGAGATATCACACTTCCATATCAATTCAATCTGGCCCTGAGTGCAGATGGGCTGGGAATAAATCTGGATGACATGAAAGCCAAAAGAAAAAAGGGATTGCCAGCATGATTAAAGGGGCTGTACTCGAAATACTGATACATAAACACTGAAACATAGTATATCGGTGGATATGTATGGTCAATGTGCTTAATTGTGGCCAAATTGCTAGAGGGATAGTCAGTGGTGGTGTCTATACATGAACTCCTGGGCCCAGTTTTTCTAAAAGTTTAGCCCCCCCCCCCAACACAAACATTCATTATAATACAATATACACACACACACACGCATTCATCCTCACCAAATACACACTCTCTTGCACACATGCACACTCATTCATTCACATCCCTTTCAATCTCTCTTTCCTTTAGCAAATATAACCCATAACCCAGGCTTCACCAGCTCCACTATACTTATAACATAACTAAAACGATCTATTATACATTTGCACCTATGTCTCGCACGGCTCAGTATAGGTGGTCTGATATTTGTCAGACTCAGTGCATTTTTTGTTACCTCAAATTATTTTCTTGTTTGTTTCCATGTGTCTATATCTAAATCTGTCTGTTTTTTGTTTTCTGTTTACAGCCCTTTCTGTGCTTCACATACATGTACACACACACAGACACACACACATACACAAGCACATATGCACATAAAATCACCCCCACACTTACACATAAACTAAGATACAGTCTCATGTCAGCTTTCATAAGTCTCTCAACATGTCAGCACTAAAATGTGTCTCCTGGAACATCCATGGAATGGGCTCTCAGGCAAAAAGAACAAAAATATTCAATCATCTGGCTAAACTCCAAGTGGATATCTGTCTACTACAAGAAACACACCTCTCAGAATCAGACTACAATAAGCTAAATTCATCACAATCCACGCACTCATTTTCTGCTCACTACAACAAAAAAACAAAGAGGAGTGCCTGCAGCACCCAAACACAAAAGAATATTCATTTTTTTCACCAGTCTATCACTCGTACTCATGCATTGACTTCTTGTTAGATTCACCCCATCATCATTAGTGACCATGCTCCAATCTCATTCAGTGGAATTCACCCAGTCTACATAAACCCATCACGGGATGGTGCTTCAACACATCTTTACTTAAAGACTCAGATTTTGACAATCTCATTAAAAGAGAGTGGGCATCCTTCCTAGAAATAAATGATTCCCCAAATTCATCACCAACACTTCTATGGGAAACATGAAAAGCTGTTTTAAGAGGAATTATTATCTCATTCTCCACTTACAAAAGAAGAAAGAAAACCAACGAGAACTAGAAAAAAAAAATCAAACAACTTGAAATTATTAATGGCATTAATCCATCAGTAGACAATCTGAACAAATTAAGACAGTATAAACTCCAAATTAATGAACTTTTTTGAATAAGAAAACTAAATTTTTGATTACCAGACTACATCAAGAAAATTTCCACCACAACAATAAATCTGGCAAATTACCTGACAAATCAAATTAAAAGAAACAAGGAAAAATCCACCATCTCTACCATTAAGGACTCAGCATGGAAGCCAACAAACTCACCTGAAGAAATAAATACAATCTTGAACCAATTATTTTCCAATTTATACGCCTCAGAAAATAACCCAAGCAAAGAAAGCATCAGATCATTTCGCAAGAGCATAGATTTACCGCAGCTTTCTACTGAACAAAAAAACACATTAGATTCACCTTTAACTCAGGAAGAATTTCATACTGCTCTTAACAGAATGCCCAATAATAAAGCACCAGGACCTGACGGATTCCCTGCTGAGTTCTACAAACACTTCTGGTCTATTTTAGCCCCTCTCTTTCACAGAATGCTAACAGAAATAAAACAAAGGTCCAGATTTCCAATCAGCATGAACACAGCATCAATCTCACTCCTCCTCAAACCAAACAAGGACCCAACTTCACCATCAAGCTACCACCTAATATCACTTCTCAATGTAGACATAAAAATCATTACCAAGGCTCTTTCCCACAGAATAGAAAAGATCATTCCATCCATAATTCACCCCTACCAAACAGGATTCATAAAAGGCAGGAACTCATCAAACAACACCCTTAGACTATTCAATTTAATGCATCATTCATCCTTACAACACAAAAAATTCATCATAGCCACCAGAAAAAGCCTTCTATAGAGTAAACTGGTCATTTCTAATAAACACACTACACAGATTTGGCTTTGGGGAGTCATTTATTAACTGGGTCAGCACATTATACACCTAACCAACAGCCACTGTTATCACCAATGGATGATCATCACAACCCATCACACTGCACAGGGGGACTAGGCAAGGATGCCCAATCTCCCCCTCTTTGTTTACACTCTTCATAGAACCATTAGCAGCAGCCATCCGTTGGAACACAAACATACAAGGAATTGAAACCCCAAACATGCACCATAATGCCGATGATATTCTACTCTTCCACTCTCTCCGACTACTCCGTTAACTGGAACAAATCTCCCATTAAATAGTAACAGATTGGATGTGGCAGCCCATACGTCACCCATCCCCCTTTGCACAAGACACATCACATATTTAGGTATTAAGGTGTCCCCCAGGCTGTCAGAGTTGATCAGCCTTAACTTCACTCCACTTCTGAAAACAATAAATGATGATCTCAACCGCTGGATGAACCTCCCACTATCCATCCTAGGCAGAATAGCAACCGTTAAATGATAATTCTTCCAAAAATGTACTACTTATTTACAATGATTCCGACACATCCATCTCTCACCTGGTTTAAATATCTAGATTCAACTCTCACCAAGTACTACTGGAAAAATAAGACTCCAAGAATTAAACTGGCTACATTACAAAAACCAAAATCCCTAGGCGGTCTTGAGGCACCAAACTTTTACCACTACTCACTTGCAAACCAGTTTCAATAAATCTACAAATGGACCCACCCCAATCAATCAGATAACACATGGATAGACATAGAACAAGCAGTTAGTAAAGACATTCACAATTCAGACTTACCATTTCTCTGTCAGAACATAAAACGTCATTCTTGTTTCAAAAATGTGACAATATCAATAACTCTGACAGCCTGGTTGAAATTCCACAAAATCACTCATTCCACTATGGCACCCTCTAATCTCACACCCATTTGGCACAATCCAGACTTTCTCAGCAATAAAAAAACACTCAACTTCCACAAATGGAGAGAAAAAGGCATTACCCATCTCAAACATATCTTCTACAATAATCAGCTGCTCTCATTCCCCCTTTTGGTCCAGAGGTTCGGCATTGGGAGCAATCAATTTCTACAGGTGGTTCATACTGGGTCATCTGAGGATGAGAAGGGCGTCTCTCCAGTTGTGTTGCGACTGTCTACTAGGAGCACATCTGGTGTGCTTTCCAATCCTTGTCACCTGCCCTGGTCGGTGATCCTAAGGCAAGGTGAGAGGGCTGTGACTCAAATTGTGACTCAACAGTCTATGGCTAGGCACCCTTAAAGATATCCTATCCTCCTTGTCAGGTTATTGACAACCTTAATCAAAGCCCACAGATATAAAATAACTGGACCCAGCAGGTAAGTAGGGTAACCAGGGTCATTGGGATGATGATTTAAGTTGCAGTTGTTGAATGTAAGGCATGGGAGCTGCCCTGGGTGGATGGGCACAAGTAATACTGTGTCTGTGCGGTGCTGGAGGCATCATAAAGATGCATTACTTTGGTAATCATGCTTAAGGGACACTTCTTGTTGGGCATTTTGAGGTGACATTGCACGCCAAATTAAGGAAAAATGAAGAGGTGGGAAGTTAATATTAAGTACATTTGTATTGCGGGATGCTTTGTATTGAGGCTGTACAGTTTGACTGTATTTTGTATTATAGGCTGCGCTGGGGTGATGCCAGTTGAATGAAATTGGGGGGAAAGTGTCTGTGTTGCAACGGGATTGGTACGTGTTTTGTTTATTTAGGTGATATGTAAATACTGGTTTTGCTTGAAGTGGGCACTGATTATTAGGGCCCGAAGCACTGACAAGTGCGTAGGACCCTCTTGGAATGCAAATGATTATTATTTTTATTTTTATTCTGCCACTTTGCGGCCACTTTTGAGAGCCTGAACGTGCCCGAAAACTCAGCAAAATTTGCACGGTCATCGGGTCCAGCGAAAAATTTGATATTTTGGCGTTTTCATGAACAAAGTTTACAAATTAGCTCGACGGCACCCCCTTTTGATTTTTACGAATAGGTTTTTTTGCCTACATACATGAATCTTTTTTACATGTTAGAGCAGGCCGAGACCTACAAAAAAGTCAGTGGAAGTCATTGTCTAAATTCAACAGGAAGTCTGCTATGATTTTTTGAATGTCTAAAAAGTCCGTATTTTCACCATTTACAGGGTACCTGTTTGAAAGCATCCGCCTAAGAGCGTTTATCTGATCAATTCAAGTTTGGTGTTAAATGAAAGAAGACAAGTTGAAGAATAAAAGTTGTGCTCAAATCACAAGGTTTCGAAATAAGGCATGGCCATGGTGTGATGTCAAAATCTGATGTTGTTTTTGCATCACACCAAAAACAGTAAATGCTTATAACTCTACTATGCAGTGTTCAATCATCACCAAAAAATTCATGCATGACAAAGAACCCACCCCGAACACATCCATGATTTAATTTTTTTAATTAGTCACAGGGCCACCTGTTGACAACAGGAGGTCACTCTGTCTGAGCACTGTTTCCTTTGCACTAGCCATTGCTACACAGTTGCTTGAATCTTCCTCAAAATCGCTGCTGACCATCCAGACCTTGACCATACGACCTTTGCAAGCACAAAGTCCTGCGTGAAAAGCTGTTCCCTTACGGATGCGTTGTTCGCCATCAAACAGGAAGTCGTTTTTTCACGGGCGTAACATAGTCATACAGACCTGAAACTTCATACATATAATCCTGGTACTAAACTCAAACGTCTCATATCATTTAAGTAAGTGGGCGTGGCTTAATGGCTCAGTAGCACCCCCTTCAAATTTTCAAAATGGCCTCCCCATAGAGGGTACCGATTGGCGCAAACTCAGTGTCATTGCGTTCTAGACAGGCTCAGCATATCTTGTTGTGCTCCACACATTATTTTGTCAAAAGGCATTGCCGTGGCATGTGTTTGAATTTTTTTGTGCGCTTTGGCAACTTGCCAAAAAAGTAAATGCTTATATCTCAGCTATGCAGTGTTCAATGTTTTTACAATTTCTCATGCATGATATGGGACCCGCCCTGAACACATCCATGTTTGAAATTTTCAAATAAGTCACAGTGCCACCTGTTGACAACAGGAAGTTACTTCTACTCAATTAGCATTAGCCATTGCTACACGGTAGCTCAATTCCCCCTCAGAATTGGTGTGGACCATGCTAACACCTTGGCCATACAAGACTTTCAAGCTCAAACGCTTAAGTCCGACTGTTACATGCTGTAGTTTTGTGTGTTTGTTCTCTCTCTCCTGTGTGTGCTCCCCAGGTGTTGCTCCTCAGCCTCAACGCGCCCAGCATCAACTGTGGCTAATTACTAATCAGAGGAAAACTATAAAGAGCAGGAGAGGAGGCTGCTAGTTGCCAGTGGGTTGTTGGACTGCGTGTGTCTTTGACGAGAACTGTAGTGTGAGCCTTCTGTGGAAGCTTTGTATTCCGATTAAGGCCTTATTGTTCATATCTTCAGTGTTAGTTTTGAATTGGCTTCTCTTTTGTTTTGTGTTTTTGTAGAAGAAGCTTGTTTTGTGTTGCACATTTTGTTTCAGTTTGTTAATAAATCACTTTTAACTTTGCTTAAATTTAGTTCGTATTTCTTTTCCCTGAGTTTTAATTTATTGTTACTCCCCTCATCCCCTAGCCATCTTGGGGAAAGTAACATCTATGCTGTCGCCATCAAACAGGAAGTCTTTCTTTCACAGGCAACATAGTTGTTCAGTCCCGAAACTTCATACATATGATCCTGGTGGTAAAGTCAAACATTTGATACCGTTTAAATGAGTGGGTGTGGCGTAATGGCTCAGTGGTGCCCCCTACAATATTTCAAACATTCAGACCCCGCAGCACGTTGAGCCTACAATTCTGAATTTTGCTATGCTTATCCATCTTGACAACACCTACAATAAACCCTCTTGCACCCATGCTCAATATCCAACAGGAAGTCCACAAATCACATCGCCATGAAGAGGAAGTGGCTGTAACTCTCGCTAGCTAACGGCTAACTAGTTAAACTTATAAAACCATTATGTTACATTAGTCAACCAAGCAATTTCACAGAATTGCTCGAGCTAACGGTTTACCAGTTAGCTAGCAGTCATTTCGTTAGCTAGTTATCACTAACGGTTAACTTGTTGTCTAATGTTAGTGTGCCCTCAGCTGACATAAATGTTACTATTTTTCAGACGGCGTCACAGGCTCAATTCTAAAGCTAGAGGGAATATACAGGTATCTAATGAAATACGAAATACTGCATCCATTGGTACCAAACATGACATGCTATCATGTCTGGAAGAGGGGTTAATAACGCTCTAAAGTCAAGTTAGTTTCAAATGTCTCATGCATGATAGGCTACAGGGCCCACTCTAAAATTAAGGCAATGCTGCCATCTTGTGGTGACTAGAGAGGCTGATTTAGCTCAACACATCCATGATTTTATGATCCATGATAAGAGCTGTAAAATTAAAACAATGCTGCCATCTTTTGGTGACTATCCATGATTGAAATATTTAAATTTAGAGTGTGGTTCCAATTTGTTCCACAAGGAGGCGTATCCTCCAAGTTAGACAGCTCAGTGTGCTCGGTATCCCTCGTCTTCATACTGGCAGAAGCAAGGAAAGGAAACACTATAGGCTACCTGTGGTTGTCTCATTATTTCCATTTTATTTACTGGTGAGTAAATGTCACAAATCACATAGGTACATGTGGTCTATGTTCTTCTATAGCATGTGGAAGGTAACACCATCCTTTAGTGTGTGTCAGGATGTGTTTTAAATTTGTTTTGAAGGTTTTAAGGTACTTTAGCTATGATGCTCATGAGTGCTAGCTTAGCTCATCACCACATTCATATACCGGTATGTCTGTTATGGCTCCCTAGCTCCCATGCTCTTTTGCTAGTTTTGTAAAGCTCCTGCATATCTCTTAAAGTAACCGTGGGTTCATGAAGACTGTTTGTTTTCATATTTTGTACTTTTGTACTATTCATGTAAAAAGTGTAGCGCTAACTCGGCTAGCTTTGCCGTTTCTCTATGGGATTTCCCATGTTATTTGTTAGCATAATGCTAAGCGAGAATTGAACTTTTATTCAGTTAAACTGGAAACCTGTTTGCAACTGTATTGCATTGATAAGAAGCACTTAAGTAGCAGAACCGAATTATTTTATATTTGTAAAAAGAATAATAACACACAGAAATGTTTATTTTGTAGTTTTGAGAATTTTTGCATGTAATTAATGACAAGTATAAGTTTATGTATATTTCTGTGCATATTGTGTTGAAATATGGATAAAGTGTTGTTTTTGAAGAAAGAAAAGAAAACAGAAATACAGTTTAAGTAAAACTGAAATACATAAACAGATGTATAAAAATAAAGACTGGCAGAAGCGAAAAATAAAGCTAGTCCGAAAGCGTTCATGCAAACTTAGTGTCAGTGTGTTCTAGTGATCAACATATCCTGTTGTGCTCTGCCAAATGTGCATTTTGGCAATTTGCCAAAAAAGATCTCTGTTTATATCTCTGCCATGCAGTGTTCAATCACATTAAAATTTCTCATACATGATACGGGGCCTGCCCTGAACACATCCATGATTGAAATTTTTTGCTTAGTCACAGCGCCACCTGTTAACAACAGGAAGTTACTGCTACTCAGTTAGCATTAGCCATTTCTACAACGTAGCTCATTTCCCGCTCAGAATTGATGGGGACCATTCAAACACCTTGGCCATAGAACACTTTCAAGCTCAAACACCTACGTCCAACGCTCTCGCCATACGGATGCATCATTCGCCGTCAAACAGGAAGTGGTTGTAACTCTCATATACTTTGTCTGATCTGCCTCAAATTACACAGGTATAATCAGGGTTGGCCTCTGAACCATAGACTGTAAAAATAATGGACGGGACAAGGTCCCCGGTCTAGTGAAGCTTTTATTTTTAGAGCTCCCCCTGCTGACTGGCTGCAGTATAGGTCATAAACCCCGCCTCCTCAATGATAACAGACGGGATGTGGGTCAAACTGTAAAGCTAAAATACTCGTCACATATTTTTTTTCCAAACCTAAACTCTGCTGTGATTATTAGTTATTATCAACCTACATTGTGTTCAAGTGCTCATTTTTCTGTGAAATTTATTTTACATAAGTTATTTGAGGTTGAAAAACGGGATTTTACGTCATATTTGACGATGATTGACAGCCACCGATCTTGCATAGCTCTCTTTGTGAATAGCAAAAGTTACGTAGTGAAGGAAAGCTGAGACGCCATCAAATTTTTCCGTTCAGTTTTTTCGTCTTTTTTGAGCTGGCAAAATGAGTTGTTCTGCAGTAAACTGTTCTAACTGACCTGTGGGATCTAAGGGATCTTTGCAGTTTTTTCAGTAAGCAAAGAAGTGTGATTTATGTGTCATTGGTTGGTTAAAGTCGTTATCTAGCTAGTTAACACATAAGCAGTCTAAGGTTAGCTGAAATGTTGTAAAGCTAGATTACATATCGGGCATGATTTATCTTTTTATTTTATTGCTATGTT
The DNA here is from genome assembly GCF_963930695.1 of Labrus bergylta. NCBI lineage: Eukaryota > Metazoa > Chordata > Actinopteri > Labriformes > Labridae > Labrus > Labrus bergylta. The sequence goes on from NC_089204.1 coordinate 738,146, forward strand.
TCTTGATATTGTTATATCGTTATTGTAATTGAAATTGTATTTAAAACCAAGAATCGTAATAAAAATCCGCTCATAGATGCGGTTCATTGACTGTACAGTTATTTTACAGCAAAAATAAATAGTCTGGTAAGGTCTCAAAAAAGTATCTAGGGCAAAAACAAAGTCAAATAATTTTAATCTGGCCTACATCATTACTAATGTGTACATTTTTACAGTCCGAGTGATAAGTGGGCTATACCGAGACTAACAGGTTTTACTTTCTCCGTGCAGGCTGAAATTCATAGTACCATATACGAGGATTGAATATTTCTCTAGCTATCCAGATAAAACTAAAGGTAAGCTCTGATTCAATATGATTGCTTACTGATTTAAGAGACTAACCGAAACGTGAATGCAAACATCAACAACCAGTGGCGGTGTAATGCAATATTAACCGAGCATTAACTGCTGCTTAAACGTGCTAAATATTCTGCATTGGCTGTCACACTACCAATTCAACAGTCACAAGTTGATCATATTTTAAATTTAATGACGCTCATTGAGAATTTGTACTAAAAATTGACAAAAATTGCGGTGATTGTGACTGTGTATCTGTATTTAACACCTTTAAAAGGAAGGTGCGAATGCAGGAGACCAGTGTTACACACGAAATGCTGCTGTTTTGGTAGTTAGGAGGAGACAGGCACAATAAAAGAAGGCATAAAGATCGTGTTTTTCTCCACACGTTAATATGTTTTAAATGTCATGCATTTATTTTTGATTTCGCTTCAATAAGCGTTAACGAAGAGAAACACCATGATTAAACTACAGGCTATTGTTGCCTTTTTATAGCCAAAGAAAACTCAACATTCACAGCCTCTGTATTCAAAAGAATTTCAGCATTGACATTTATGTCTTCCTATGTCTCTCATTTCACCAACATTACATTTTAAACTGGGGATTTCCTTTTTCTCTGGTTGCGCGTCTCTCCCCCAGCTCGCCCCCTCTGGTGTGCTCCTCTCCATAATGCGCTCGTCTCCTCCCTTTACAGCCCGCCTTTGCTACTCTGTAGGACGCTTGGATTGGGGCACCTCACCAATAAAATGCTATTTTATATTTTATAAGCAGTTTGCCACCACACTGCACTTTTATTCTGTTGGTCCACGCAGGCTTAGGACAGTCAAACAATGGACTTGGGCCTGCACCTCTGTAAAAGCCTCATTTGAGTTATTCACTGAGATCACAAAGAGGCCTAAAAGGACTCTTAATCCCAGAATCCCCTGCGGTACTTCACACCTACTCGTGAAGTAAGGGGGGGACCGGAACCTCTCTCTCCTCATTGGAGGGGACCTGAGGTAGACCCCCCATGGAGCAGGCCAGGTTACAAAGCTCCAAGACTTCCATTGTTCTATCTCTTTCCACGCGCTGACTTCTAGTGCTCGGAGACCCAAGCTTATCTCCTGTTTCCTGCAACAATCTTCCTTTGTTTTAAGTTTTTGGCGCGCAGGTAATCCGCGGCCGGCAGTGTTCTAAATTCCGAGCTCGGATTGTCTAGTGAACGCATTTCAGTTTCTCGGAGAGCGTCAGACTATAACAGATTATCAGAAAGATAACGGTCTTATTCCGTCCTGCAACGAAAGGACATCAACGGACATCTTTCCACTCGACGGAGAACCAACGAAGCTGCTCTTGCCGTAAGGGACCCTCGCCGCCATCAGACGCCTCTGGACCAGGACGGACAGAAGATCTGCTCCATCGCCGGACTCTTTTCCTTTCACCAATCGCGGACAAAGCGATTCACAAGTGAGGCTTAATTAGGTCTGGGCAGAATTAGCTTTAGAGAGTGTTTTTAACAATTGTTGATCGAAGCAGAAACTGTAATTTTTATCTTTGTTGGACCGCTGCGTCCTGAGTTTTAACTGTTTAAAACTCTTGTTGTTGTTTCGGACCGCTGCGTCCTATATGTGTTTAGCGTAACAGCGTTATAACCGGGTATTACTCTTCTGATCAGAAAGGCCAGTGTAAGCCGTATTAACTTGAATTCGGCTATTGGTTTGTTTCTGTGAATGAAGGGAATTACTCAGAGTTGTGGCGGGGAGTCGGACTGTGATCCGGCCTCTTCAGGCACGCATTTCTCTTTTATTCTCTTCTATCCTCTTTTATTTCCCCTTCTACGAACATACACACACACATATTCCCGTGTAAACGTACATCTGGAGACCAACTCCACCACCGCGCCATTACGCACAGAGATCTATACACTCGCGGCTATCCAGACGCCTCAGAGACACAGATCGTGTAGGGCCGAACTCAGTCTCTTTTAGACCTTAAGGCCACATTTAGGCCTTTGTTAGGTGTGCGCCATCGGAAGGGCGACCACGTGGGACGAAGTAATCTTCCCCCACTTTCTCTCCCTTTCATCCACGCACGCACGCACCCAGGTCTTTGTTAGGTTTGCGCCATCGTGAACGACCACGTGGGTACGAAGCCATCTCCCCCCTTTCCTCTCTCTCTCTCTCTCTCTCTCTCTCTCTCTCTCTCTCTCTCTCTCTCTCTCTCTCTCTCTCTCACACACACACACACACACACCTACATTCACACCCCTTCCACAAGCCTTTGCTTGATAATGTTTGTTGCTTAGATTAGTTTATAATAGTTATTTGTTTAATTAAGTTCATTGATTTTGGATTGATGTTGCTTTGTTTAAATACATTCTGTTATAATTTAAGAGAGCAGTTGTTTGTGATTACTGGTGTATTTGCATTGTGATATAAGCTGGGTGCGAAGGCTTTGTGTACGGATTTCACGCCTTCAATTTATTAAATATAGTTATTCATTATTAATAATATTAGTAATTAAATAACTAATTTGAGACTGATTTGAGTGATAGTTTGGTTATATTTACCTGATTACAGGTTGGTGCCCCAAAACGAGATTAAACATAGTTTAATGATATTTTATTTATATTATTAATAATTAAGTATAATTATTAAAGAATATAACCAAAGTTGACTTGATACAACCCCAACAATTCTCCAAATGCATATGAGTATGTGTGTGACAACTTTAACAAAGCTTTACCACACAGTCACACCATCCGCACAGCTGATCCAGGATTTACTGTAGCATCCTTTACAGCACTAATAGGTCATGTACAGGCAAACAGAGAGAAGGGAAAAGAAACCATCTGTGCTCTCAAATAACAAAGCTGTCTCAAATCTTTTTGAGGAATTACAGCTAAAAAAAATCTACTTTGCATACAGTACATCCTCTGATAAATAAACTGAAGTACTTTGATTGCATTTCTGTGGTGTTCCTGTAGGTGACCATGATGCAGCCAGACTGAAGCAGCAGGTTGTGAAGGTGGACGCCATCATCTTGTCTTTGCAGTGCTGATTCTGAAGATAACGCCTTCACATAGGACTCAAAGGTAAAATTATCTCTCATATGATTGGACCGTGTTATTGTAAATGCTATCAGCATCAAAGTAATTTTAGTAACAATTTATAATCCTTCTTAAAATGTAAGGAAGTCTAGCAGAAGATTTTAACAGCCTCTATGGTTCTGCAAGAAGTCTAGTTCATGTTTAAATTGTTCTTCTTTCTGTCTTCAAGGAAATCAGTGCCCAAAGGAAACAACAGTCCAGAGTCTGATTCCAGCTCCGGTGAGGTTCTGCACACAAATTGGCTGTCTGATTATATGAGAATATTTAACATTAGTTTAATTTATCAGGCTGGCCCATGTGATGACAGTTTAAAATAATCTTCAATAGAAAGTGGAAGGAACACTTTTGTCTTAAAACATAAATTCATAAAGTGGATCATATTATTGGATTCATCCTGTCTTATTATATATTTTGTTTTTCCTCATAAATAGTTATCCTGTCTTAAAAACAAACTTTAGAGCCTGAAGTTTAGCAGAACCTGAGGACAGATCTGATTTCAGGTCTGAGGCATAAACATCACAGTAAAATTCATTATACTTTACATTTAACTCCATGATTGTTTTTCTTTATTACAGAAGATGCTCTCAGATTCAGATCCATCAGCAACCCCTGACAACATGGAGGACTCGTCCCCTGAGCGTTTCCTGTCCTCTCTTGATGGAGTTCTTCTCTTTAGTCATTAACTCTCGAAAACAGCAGCACAACATGCCAGACTGTTTCACAAGTCTGTGATTGAATAAATGAATGGAATCTCCATTCATTTATTGAATAGAATCTCATGCGTATCTTGCTATGCTTATTGGCTTTAAATGTTTAATATTAAATAAGTTTGAAAGCCATTTATCTCAGACGAGACCGGCTGTGACAAGCTGAGCTCGTCTGTTAGCTTTGCTGTTGTCTTAGCTGTTGTTGGTCAAGAAGAAATTCATGTCAGTTCAAGGCCTTTTCAAATGTGAGCTATAAACTTAACTGCTAAATTATTTTACTGTGACCAACACTTAAGTACTCCAATTAATCAGAGACAGTCAATTCAGATTTAAAAAAGAGTTTATTTCAACATTTTATGAAAAAAAAAAAAAAACTTAAATAAACAACCCCTGGCTTCATTAACCATGTCAAAAATAAGTAAGGGAGACCATCAGGTCGAATTGCTAGGAGAAAGTATAACAAATAATTTAACAAAGAAATCCCAACAAAAATCAAATAAAGTATAAAGATCCTGGATGATTGTTTGACTGTTAAAATATGATGGAAAATAAAGTATAAAGATCCTGGATGATTGTTTGACTGTTAAAATATGATGGAAAAGCAAATCCAACACAACCCTCCTGCATATGGCCTTTCAAACACATGGCAACAGCATGGAAAGAAAATAGCACCATTGAATATTGACCTGGATCTCTGTGTTTAATCTGAGGATGACTATGGTAGCCTTCTCACTGTTTACTGTCACAAAGCACCAGACTCTGTCCACCTTCTTCAGTTGTGCAGACGTCGATCAGCTCCTCTGGGTGATGGCAGAGAGGACTCTTCACTCGGGAGAGCTGCTGGTGTAAGGTCATTTCTACCACAGTGGATGAGCAGGGCATCTGGGCATCTGGCACAGGTGAAAAAAGGAGGGGGTTCCTTCAAACTAAGCGACCTCAGCCTGACCACTGTAACAGGTGTGCAGACAAAGGTTGAAATTAGTCATTTCTAGGTTCTGTTGATTGTAAAATGGAAAAGAAAACATCACCTTTCTATTTAACATTTAGCTGGTGTATGACTCAGTGTGATTTTTATTTTATTTTAGAAGACTGTATTGTTAACAATAGCTTGTTTTTACAATCCTCTTATGAAACTTCAAAAAAAATCACAGGATATATAACTTTTAACAGATGATTTTAACTTACACCACCTCTGTGGAAGATGTCAGACCAGCTGCTTTTATCACTTCTTTGCCTAAATGAAGACACAAAAAACAAATGATTTACTGTTCATTTAAATATATTAGAAAAGCAGACATGAATCACATTGCAGACTATCAGTTTCTAACAAAATACAACATATCTTACCACCTGTAGCCTACGGTCTGTGGTGCTAAACTAGCTTAATATAGAACGATTTCGGCAAAAACAGAGGACCCAGCAGCCCACGTATTTTCAATAATGATTAAAATAGCGGGATTTTTTAAAACGGTGTGTTTAAATATTAGACTTTGAATACGGTGGTTGGTTGTACTTACACATTTCTTCATAATAAGCCTCGTAGACCGGCAGAGCGCTTTCGGCGTAGCTGGGCTGCGTAAGTCATCAGGGCAGTACGCTAAATGGGCAGGGCGTGTTCCCAGGGCTCCTGCCCCCGGACCCTACTATGTAGACTCTGGCTCCAAATGACGTCAAAATCGCAAGATGGAAGCGCCCCTAAGCGGCGTATTTTGGCTTCAAGAACGTTGAGTGTGAACAGCTACAGTGCGCGCCCACTGCTCTGAACACACTGACATGACAATAGTCAACTTTAACCATAGCGCCCCCTACTGCAAGGAATAAGTACAACACAATGCTCAATTTGCTCCATATTTCATAACTATCATGACAGTGCCAGCCTGAACTGCTCTACGTCAAAAGTTTCTGTGCCCTTCATTACGCTGCCTATTTCAGCATACCATAGTACAACTTTTACACATATCGAACTGCACAGCCTGCTGCTCAGCCATGTTCTGCTGCTGCTGCACTCCCGCGGTCGCGACACACCCCGACATGCACAGGGGTGCGAGGGCCCTTCATCACGTTTTAATTAAATATTGTTTTTGTCTGTGTTGTGGTTTTAAAGGAAAGTCAGGCAGAACAAAGTAAAATTAAAACATTGGTGAGGACAATGAGGGCAATCAAAATGGAGGAAAAACAGAAAAAGGCAGGAAGTAAGAGAAGAAACACTTGGGACAAGGACTACAAAATAAGACAGCAAACACAACAGACAAGACTAGGGAAAATTTTAAACACGAGGATACAAATGAGAAAATGAGATAATAAGCAATTTAACCAGGAATATGATCAGAGAAGAACACAGGAATTAAAGCAACACGAGGAATGAACAATACAAAATAGAACAGGGAATGAAATCTAAACACTTGAAATTAACAAAATTTAAAACTAAACAAGAACAAATCATGACATTACACCTCACCATATTTATATCCGTGAAAGTGTGAATTAGTTATGAAGTGAAAAAGTGTTTTAAGTGGTCAAAAGACTTAAAAAGCTCTTCATAGGTGCAGTCCACTATTATTAATCTTTTATTTAGTTTCGTTTTTATCCCTTTTTTTTTCACTTTCAAGCCTGCTTTTTTTTCCTAAACAACTATGGGATGAATATACTATCTTTATTCAAGAGCATGTTTTTTGTTTCTTAAAGAGCCCATATAATGCCCTTTTTGGGGTTCGTATATTTAATCTATGTACCTACTAAAGTATGTTCACAATAGCTAAAGTTTGAAAAAAGTGTCTGTTTTCATGTACTGCCGCTCCATGCACCGGCTCGCTTCTGACTCTCTCTCGAAGGCTCTGAAGTGCCCATGTTCAGAGTCCCCACGTGTGCCAAGTCTGATCTGATTGGTCGGCATGTCGGCTTTGCCGTAATTGGTCAGTCGCTCAGCCACTCTGGCTCCGAGGGCCAGGGAGCAAAAGCATTAGCATCTTAGCACTACTGTGCTACCGGAGGTTGCGGCATATCGTGGGCGTGCTACAGAAGTTAATGGGCATACAACATGAGCTGCTGGGCTTGCTACAACGAGCCAATGGGCTTACATCAGTGATATCATACTGACAACACGTCACATTGACACATTTTTATGGAGGGGGGGCTAGAAACGAGCGTTACATGCAGCTAATGCTGCAGCTAGCAGGAGGACGTAGGAGAAGCTGTGTTTCTGCGGACTTTGAATTTTTGCAAATAGATGTGCCGGTCTTCGTCTTCCGGTGCCGCTCTGGGTGGTCGCCTGTTACGCAGCTCCGACCCCCCTCGTTATTGTTTTTTAGTTTATTTTGTTAATATTTACTTTTTGTTGCTGTAACTTCGCGAGTAACTCCAACTCCAAACAGCAAACATGGATATTCTTCTTTATGGAGTATTGGTGATGTTTTTCTCTCTCTGTGGACTCTTTAAAACTTCCTCGGGAGACCCATTCAGTCACGGCTCCATTGTTTACACCCGTGAACAGCTGGTTGCGCTGTGTCAACCTCGGATACATCCAGCCGAAAGACCGGACATCCCCGCAGAAGTACGGAGGAAGAGAAGGGGATGCAGAGCCAGAGTGAAGTGTCGGGAAAAGAAAAGATGGTACAAACCATCCGTGCCGTCTTTAATTATGGGGAATGTAAGATCTCTCCCTAATAAGATGGAGGAGCTGACGTCGCTCACCCGGCTTCAGAGGGAGTACAGAGAGTGCAGCATCATGCAGTTCACGGAGACATGGCTGAATGAATTCACTCCGGACACACTCGTAACTTTGGATGGCTTTCACCTTGTCAGAGCGGACTGGAGCGTGAGGGAAAGCGGTAAGAAGAAAGGCAGGGGGATAGCGATGTATGTGAATGAGAGGTGGTGTAACTCTGGGCACATCACCATTAAAGAACAGCGCTGCACTAATGATGTGGAGCTGCTGGCTGTAAGCATTCGGCCATATTACCTGGAGTTTTCACACGTCATCGCGGTGACTGTTTACATCCCCCCCTCGGCAGACGCTGCTGCAGCCTGTGAACTCATCCACAGTGTAGTGTCTCAGCTCCAGACATCACACCCCCAGTCTCTTCTTCTCATCTCAGGAGACTTTAATCATGCTTCCCTGTCTGCCACTCTCCCTACTTTCACTCAGTATGTTGACTGCCATACCAGGGACAATAAAACTTTGGACTTACTGTATGCAAACACCAAGGATGCATACAGATCATCACCCCTCCCCCACCTGGGCCGCTCAGACCACAACCTGGTGAGACTACATTCCATTTACATACCTATGGTGAAAAAACAACCCCCCACAACCAGGTATGTGAAGAAATGGTCTAAGGAGGCCACTGAGGCGCTGCAGGACTGCTTCGACACCACTGACTGGGAGGTGCTGTGCAGCCCACATGGGGAGGACATCAACAGTTTAACTCACTGCATCACAGATTACATAAACTTCTGTGTTGAGAACACTGTACCCACCAAAAAAATACAGTGTTTCTCTAACAACAAACCCTGGGTGACCCCTGAGCTGAAAACCCTGCTCAATGAAAAGAGAAGGGTTTTTAGATCTGGAGACAGAGAGGAGCTGAGGAGGGTGCAGAAGGAGCTCAAGAGAAAAATCAAGGAGGGGAAAGCCAGCTACCGGGAAAAGATGGAGGAGCATTTACAACATAAAAATGCAAGAGAAGTCTGGAGGAGCCTGAATAACATCTCAGGTCACAGCAGAAGGCGTGGGAGGGGCCCTGAAGCAGGAGACAGGGAGTGGGCAAATGAACTGAATCTGTTCTTCAATAGATTTGATTCTGCTCCCAACCCCATCTCCACCCACCAGAGCGCAGACCAGCCTGCTTCTCAGACACTCCATCTGAGTACCCTGCCACCCCCCTCAACACTCCATCTGAGTACCCTGAGTACCCTGCTACCCCCCTCAACAGCCCTCTCCTTCTCCTCCTCCTCCTCCTCCTCAGACGACCCCCCAACAACCCCCTCCTCTTCTTCCTCCTCCTATGACGGCCTCTCCATAACAGCTGATCAGGTGAGAAGCCAGCTGAGGAAGATCAAGGCAAGGAAGGCCACAGGTCCCGACGGCATCAGCTCCAGACTCCTGAAGGACTGTGCAGACCAGCCCTGTGAGGTACTTCTGCACATCTTCAACCTGAGCCTGAGACTGGAGAGGGTACCGACCCTGTGGAAGACTTCCTGCGTGGTGCCACTCCCAAAGACATCTCACCCCAGGGAGCCTAACCACTTCAGACCTGTGGCCCTCACCTCTCACCTGATGAAGACCATGGAGAGGGTCGTCCTAAACAACCTCCGCCCCCTGGTGACTTCAAATCTGGATCATCTGCAGTTCGCCTACCAGCCGAACATCGGGGTGGATGACGTCGTCATCTACCTGCTGCAGAGATCCTGGACTCACCTGGAGAACACTGCAGCACCGTGAGGGTCATGTTCTTTGACTTTTCCAGTGCCTTCAACACCATCCAGCCTGCACTGCTCAGGGGGAAGCTAGAGAGGCTGGGAGTGGACTGTCACCTGGCTGCTTGGACAACGGACTACCTCACCAACAGACCACAGTACGTGAGGCTTCAGGACTGTGAGTCTGACATGGTGGTCTGCAGTACAGGGGCCCCGCAGGGGACAGTTCTCTCCCCTTTTCTTTTCACCCTGTACACCTCGGACTTCTGCTACAACTCTGGGAGCTGCCACCTGCAGAAGTTCTCTGATGACACAGCCATCGTGGGGTGTGTGTCCAAGGGGAGCGAACAGGAGTACAGGCAGGTCATCATGGACTTTGTCGACTGGAGTGAGCTCAACTACCTTCAGCTCAACACCAGCAAGACAAAGGAGATGGTAATTGACTTCCACAGGAAGTCACCCCAGACTGCACCGGTGAACATCCAGGGCTTGGACATCGAGAGGGTGGAGACGTACAAATACCTGGGTGTTCACCTCAACAACAAACTGGACTGGTCACACAACACCGACGTCCTGTACAAGAAGGGTCAATGTCGACTTCACCTGCTGAGGCGACTGAGGTCCTTTGGAGTGTGCAGGACTCTGCTACGGACTTTTTATGACATTGTGGTGGCGTCTGCACTTTTCTATGCAGTGGTCTGCTGGGGAGGAGGGAGCACAGAGAGAGACAGGAAGAGACTGAACAGACTGGTCAGGAGGGCCAGTTTTGTCTTGGATTGTCCTCTGGACTCTGTAGAGGAGGTGGGTGAGAGGAGGATGTTAGTGAAGCTGACATCCATCATGGACAACCCCTCTCACCCCCTGCATGACACTGTGGGGGCCCTGAGCAGCTCCTTCAGCAGCAGACTGAGACACCCACCCTGCAAGACAGAGCGCTACCGCAGGTTGTTCATCCCATCTGCCGTCAGACTGTTAAATCAGACTCTTTAACAGCATCACCACCTCATGCTACACACTGTGTGTGTTTTGTTAATAACAAGTTACTGTGTAATTTTACATTTACATTATTGTATTTTTATTTTTTGTAAGTATATTCCCGTCCCCTGTTTTCTGGAGCTGCTGTAATGCACAAATTTCCCCCACGGGGGATCAATAAAGTTTATCTTTATCTTTATCTTTATCTAAACATGCACAGGACACAAAACATTTTTAAACATTTAGTTTAGATTCTAAAAATGTAGCTAAGATTGAAAATAAATGTCTACTATTTAGATAGGCTATATAAAAAAATAGCAATGATTTTCTAAATATTTAGCTTTAAATGTCTAAATATTTAACTAAGACCCTAAATACTTATAATCAAGACATGTATTTTTAACATTTCGACATAATATTTAACATTTATATTTGCCAATGAAATTATATCACATTTTTATTCACAAAAACAAATGTGACAAACTTCACAAATAATCAATCTTTTTGACACAATTTTTTGTGCAATTAATTTGTGCTGCTCTGGTATGTCGTGTGTTGGGGGGATATTTTCTTACTTATTCTACCTTTGCCTGGGTAATATTATAATTGATCTATTTTTATGTTTCAAATAGACAATAAATAATGTCTTTTCTGTGTTCTTGGCAACTTCTGTGCGCTATGTAGATTTTCCTTTTATGGGTGTAGAAAATCTCCTGTTAGAGTTAAATCATTGTGGCTAAGTAAAAGATGAACATTAACCTTCCACCTACACCTACAGAGAAACACCATTCGTAAGATGGCAAGGAATTTTATTTCCTTGCTGGACAGAGAGGGGCAGTCAGTAGATCAAACGACCCCTCAGCAACAACAACAAGCAATTATACCAACCACATCCCAAAGGCCATCAGGGGTTAACCAAGAAATGGCCAGGTTCTGAATATTTTTAGAAAATATTTGTGTAGTTTCTTTCAAGGGCATTCCAAGTTTAGATCTTTATGGTTGCTTTTTTACTGCAGATTGGTATGATTATAGTTAGTCTTCCAGAGTATGTAACAAGAGCAACCGCCTCCTCTTCATAGTAATGATTATTCTGGAGTTGCTTTGATTAAATTAGGTATACCTGAGCACCCTTAAAAAGAGTTTGAATTTCATGCACTTTTGAGGTGTATTAGCATGTTAAATCAATTAGTGTGATACGTAACATCAAAATGAATGATTCCTTAGAATTAAGATTTGGCCTGATGAATATGACTTTATTTGAATCCACAGATCATTCCCAGGCTTTTTTTCGAGAGCCTCGGCTAGGGGTAGAAAACAGTTTCTACCTCTATGTAAGGACATCATTGGCAGGACTGTGACCCTGCAGTTCTACATGATGGAAAAAAATACAGACAGGACACCATCCGGAAGCAGTGAACTGACATTGCTGCTTGCCGGTTTGGGACGGCGAAGTGTCACGTTGCCTGAGTCTGCTGACCACATAGAGGTTAATTAAGCAAAGCTGTATTTAACGTTTTTAACAGTGACAAATGAAAATATACAATGTAAGTATTTGAAAGAACAGTGAAAGATGAACTGCTGTGATATAATGTGACAAATTGTGCTTTGAACTGATTTCAAGACTCCTGACCTGCCAGTACCCTAAGATTGGCAGTTTATTAGGAGGCTGGCTGCTTTACAAAGCACTTGGTAATATAAATCTTAAAAAAAAAAGCTTTGAACTGTCTAATTATTTATTTATTGCCTTATTCTCTTATTGTTCACTTATGGCTTGTTTCAGGTGGATCTGGACAAACAAGACTTTCAGTTATCCCCCCAGAAGCTGAGGGGTACAATACAGCTTTTAAAAAAATACAGACTGGAGGAGGGAAGAACACCATTTATATTGTGCCACTCAAGGATGAATTGGATACATCCCCTCTTCCAGCAGATGCGCATGAGTTCCATAAAATGCCCAAGGCCACTTGCAAAGTATGTGGTTCTGGCATGCCTTTGCAAGTTTTGGCTGTTCACATAAAGTCCTGTGTAGAACAGCAATCGTCGGGGGACGACTATGATCTCCATGGAGAAGTATTTAAAACTTTGCACAGCTTTTGGATATCTCAGATTATTTCACATTAAGATTTAAGTGTAACTCAAATGTCTTTTCTAGGGTTCCCCTGATATAATGATGGTTGAGTCAATTCCGGAAGAATCTACACCAGGGACAAGCACAACCATGACACTGAATAAAGTAAAACAAAAATATTGAATACCAACCCTATAAAGATAAAATTGTTATACAACCAGTATCAGTTATAATTGAACTTAAATCATTTTCTTGTGATTCTGTTTGACTGTGTTTGCATTTAGGCTGCATGTCCAGTATGTTAGATGGAATTTCCAATGGACTATTTAGAAGTCCATGCAAGCGCATGTGGAGACAGGTAAAAAATAGACCCCTTTTTCTCTATGCGAGATGAACATGTGTGTTTGGTTTGAAATATTGAATAATTAAGGACCAGGTAATTAAAGGTTAAGGATAATTTTGGTTTTTGTTTGTCCACAGATAATTAAGCAGTCTTCTAATAGAAAGTCCTGATTTTTAAGGGCATTGCCTTATGTAATGCAACAACTTAACAGACACTCTTTTGTAATGTTCATCATTTACTTGACAGTGTGGAGGAAATGCCTTCCAGGGTGGAAGATGTTTCAAAATGTGTTGCAGAGGAAATTCAAAAGTATGTATCCAGCTAACATGACATTTAGTTCACACTCTGATTAATAAAAGAATACCTAACACAATTATTTAAAATCAGGCTTGTTTGATATCTACCTGTAATCATGTTAAAATGTTTGTTTTCAAATTACATAACCTTTCCTGTTAAATATAAAACACCAAATACATTCTTGATATGGACAGAATTATATTCCAGAAATGCATGTAGTATTTTGGAAAATTGGATGCCCTGAAGACATTGTAACCATTTCTATAATGCAGTGGTCCCCAACCTTTTTGACTGTAAGGATTGGACAGCAGCTTTGGTCATATGTGACCTAATCACTTAAAAAATTACATTTTCATCTTTTAACTTTTACTTAAAATATTAATTTTAAATATCAATGAAAATAATTTACAATTTCACATGTAATAATAAGGTTCACCATTTCATGAAAACTAAAAAACAGAACATAATGCAGTACATACTGTTTATGACAATTACGTTCACCCTCCTGCTTGCTTCTTGGTTTTCACGTTTAAATACTGATTTTTAAAACAACCAAATGCTGTGTACCATAGTCTGAGGCCCAGTGGTTGGGGACCTCTGCAGACAATATTCAACTATTATTTTGTCTCTAAATATCCTGCACTGTACCCAGCCCTAACATTTAGGGGTTATAGCATCTTTCGCTCATCATAGTCTGCACCATGCAAGTATTTATCTCTTTTCCTTCTTTCTTCCCTTTTTAAGTCTTGATGACGTTATGCGGGCAATTGCACATGCTGTTTACACATTTGGAAAAAACTTTGACATCGCAGTGTCTCGCCAGAGCATGTTTGAGAGGGGTCTTGTGCAATGGCAGCGACAAGAAAAAGCATCACCAGCCAACCAGCTGAGAGTCCTCTTTTTAGGTGAAGCAGGCATTGACACAAGGGCTCTTCGCAAGGAATTTCTGACAGGTAAGCATAGGATACAACTTATATCAATGTTTTGCCCTGAGAATAATTTTAAAAGGTTTCAGTGTGACATTAAATACTGTTAATATTTGATATATGCAAGTTGTGTAATTGGGAATTTTATCAGCATATTTACCGTTCAAAATATTTATTATCATGTTTAAGGAATGATTGCAGGCATTGAACAGAAATTCTTTGAGAAGGGATCAAATGGCGGGAGACCGAACTATTCCCTGTCAGATTTGGATAAAGGTAATTTCAGGTATGTGCTAAAAAATGTTCACTTTCAGTGTACGGTATCATTATTTGGTTAACCAGGCAACCACTAAATACAATTAATATACTAAGACCTGCAATCTGCCTCCTCGGGTTGTAGACACATGCTGTAAACAGAACATTGGTAGATCACCTTTTAAGCTTAAAGACAAACATGGCATGCAAAAGTTTCATATTTATATTTTCAGCATTTATGAAGAAATGGAGCATCATGAACATTTATTTGAAAATGTTTTTTGGTTAAGACTGTTGGGGAAATAATGGCCTCCAGCTTGGCCCAAGGAGGACCTGCCCCTAATTTCATTGTGCTTTGGTGCTACAAGGTCCTGTGCACTGGGTACTTGAACTTTGACAACCTGGACAAAGACAATGTGGGAGATGCCCAAAATACCGACCTCTTAACAAGAGTAAGAGTATAAAGCCTTTCTTAAAAAACAAAGCATAAACTGATCAGCGGCCTCGATCTGACAAAGCATGGAGACTTAACTGATCAGCTTTAAAATAAATGAACTGATAATGAAACCAAGTAGCTTTGTCACTTACAGTCCTGTCATCAGGAGCAATTTGTACAACAGCCTTCATAGCTGTACTTTGACTTTTTTCTATCTTTAAAAGAGCCCTCACGCATCACTTGATCTGTTTCTTGACACAATGATAAGGTGGTCTGTTTCATTTCAGGTGGAGGCAGCCACTGAGACAACCATTCAAAGTCTCACAGAGGAGATATTGAACTGTGGGTACACAGGATTAATCCATGTGGAGAAAAGGGAAGAAATAATCCGGTATGTTTGAGATCTTGGTGTTTAATGTGTTTTTGGGTTTAATTGTGCTTGTGAATGTTGACATGAAAGTGTCTACATTTCAAAAATCATAAAAGCTGCAATTGCTCACTCAAGCATCATCACCTTAAAAAAATGGTGAATCTTTAAATTGTAATTTTTGCCATAATGGACTGAATGTTTAATGCTCATTTCCAGCTGTTGCCATTGTGTCATACATTGTTGCTTGAAGGTATGTGAACCCTTCATCTGTGAACATCACTACAATTTTACACATAATTACAAAATGCAGTGCTTTCTTTTCTCCAAACATAATGCTTGAAATCCTGTTTTGGTCTCATTCACCACCAGATAAAGGTTCTTTTTGTGGAACAGTAGCTTTGTCTTTGCAGCTCTGCCATGCACACTGTTGTTGAGTGTTTTCCTAAAGGTGGACTCATGGACATAATATTAGCCAATAGTTGCTTTGAAGTTACCCTGAGTTCCTTGGTAACCTTGGATTGATGGAGTTCAACCTCTTTGGAGATGGTTATGTCCCTTTTCCAGCCTTTTAGTACTTTCAACTCTTTTTCTGGTCTTATCAACCATTTCTGTTGTTATTGAAAGCCATAAATATATACACTACAATCCTCATGAATTCCTTTAGTTTTACATTTTTGTGATTAATCATTTTAGATTTCATATAATTTTTTTGCTATGTTCATTTTTTCTATGTAATTTATCTCAAAAAGAGCTATTGTCCTCCACGCACATCTGAGACTGCTCCCGATTCTGCTGCAGATAAGGGATGGCTTAAAGCTGTATGGCTTGTTGGAAATCATGGCCAAATACCCAAGCATCTGTCAGCCTTTGTTTGTTCCTGCGCTGGAAATGAAAGTAGGTGCACCATGGAAATGATTGAAGAACAAATATTTTCTATCATATAATGACCTTTTTTGTTATTTTTACTGTACATACTGAGTTCAACTACTCAACTTGTTTAGTGTGGATCAGACTTCTTGAACTGGAACTTCAAATGATAAATACCAGAATATAGGTGAGGGACAAGACCTCATCTTCTGGGATGGAAAACCAGGCAAATATTAGCAATACAAGGGAACGTGGAAGGATTAGTAGTAAGTAAGGGTTACAAAGGGTTACATTTCATTTTGATAAAACTTTACCACAAGATCAAGAAATGATGCAGATTGGATGTGTGATGGTACAACATTGATTGTAGCATCACAACATTACATAAACACTTACAATTATTCAAACTTTTCAGTGCATCAGCTTGTTTGTTTTACATAACTATACATTACGACAATATAATAACAATGCCATTAAAACCATCCCTATGAAATTGAATAATATTACATTATTAGTGTTTAAAATGCCTGTTTCAAACAGCTACTGTGAAATTAAACTTAATATATGTTAAATATAATTATGAGGAGTGTTACAGGTTCATGCACATCCTCATAGTTGTGGAATTACATCCAGTAACAACTTTTTTTCAAATTCTTTAATTTGACTGAATAAATGATGGATTGTACTAATGAGCCATATTTCATTTGACAGGATGATGCAGACTTTATAATATCTGTGTGCCAAGCAGACTTCAGCGAGAGAGGCACAAACAGGGAACATTTGGAGGTGACTCTGATGAATCATCTCCAGGATTTCCTGCAGGAACTGGAGCAAGGTAAAAAAAAAATGCTATTCTGTGACAGAAGTTTAGCTAACCGATTCCATAGGTTTCACTACTTATTACACATACAATGTTTCCCCTAGGTTTACAGCGTTGGGGGGGTGGGGACAAGCCGACACGCCAACATAAGCGCTTGAAGGAATCTTGGTGTTCATGCGTTATTTTTAATGACAGCTGGCCTTTTCTATCTGAAAGGTATCCTTAAATGACTTCTTTCCCTGATTTCCGACTCTATCCACTATCCTATCTCTACAATAAAGGCACAAAAAGCCCAAAAATAAATCTGTAAAAAAATATATATATGTATATATACACATATATATATTTATTATTATTTTTTATTTTTTTTATTTTATTTTTACTTGACCTTTTTGACACATATTGTACAAGAACACACACACCAGATACCACCTGATGCAGTCCTCTGCTCAAGTATTGGAACAATGCCACCAAGCCCTTTGAATTTGTTGTACATAGATAACATTACTTTTGATTTATTTTTTATTTCTCAGCCTCAACACCATTGTTGTAGAGAGACGACAGAGGATGGAGTCGGAAATCAGGGACAGAGATTGTGGGAAAAGACATGTAGTAAAGGATCAGGTCAAATTTTAACCTGGGCCGCCCGCTTCAAAGACAAGACCCTCTATAGATGGGAATGCCTCCTAACCACTAGGCTACCAGCTTCCCTGACTTTTGAGTTTAAGATAAAATATGCATTCAGAAACACTGCACATTCTAAAGAAAATGCTCAAATCCAGAAACAAATGCAACTGCTGAAAGGTGCCACTCAGCTGTTTCATCCTCAACATCAGAATCCCTGTGTTTCAGCCATTGCATTTGCATTCTATGATGTCATAATATAAAGACATTTTTTAAATCATACTGTTAGGCCTCGGTTACTGTTGCTGTACATGTACTGCTTTTGGCTGTGCCCGAAACATAGACTATATTACTGGACGAACCCTGAGTGACGTCACCCATCTGTTACGGAGGCATCAAAGAAGTCTAATTGACGGGCGCATCCATATTGGAATGATTGGAATTGCTGTCTTAGTGGGGTCTCAACCTAACTTCGGATCAACCTAGCAACAGCACTAAGGCGGGACCGGGCGGGACTTAACTCCGCCCATTCAGCTCGACGTTCCATTTCACATCAAAGCTAACGGCTAGGCTGCTAGCATACCCTAATGCTTTCCTGCTCGTCCTGAGAAAAATCTATAAACAGTAAGTTAACATTTAACTTTTCTACAACACAGTTAAAACAAATTATATTCAACCCAAATATTTAATTAAAGTCTTAAAACTACACTTTTTTAAACATACAATTATGGTTATTAATTATTTGTCAGAGCAGTTAGACTTTGTCCGGGTTAACAGAGCAATACATTAGAAAAGTTTTACCATAAAATGTAAGAAACATTTTGAGGCTAATCTTTACATTTAAATTCTCACATTGTTACAAATCATAACTTGGGTGTAAGAACATATTAAAGGATAAGAAGTCTATTTTAAACAATAAAAGACGGGTGCTTTGGTGTCTTTTTTCTTTTCGTTGTTGTTGTTGATAAAACTACTGTTAGACCGTAGAGTGTAAATAAATGAGACATCCAGAAGAAATCAATATTACAATGCATACAGTTCATGTTACTGTTCTGACAAAAAGAGAATGTCTGTGTCTTATATTTACTGATGTCAACAGCGATGTGGGTGAACATGACAATTGAAAAATAGATATTTAGTATTTATCATAATCATTTGTTTTCTATAGAACCCCGTGAAGTCATGGAGTCTGTGGACAGTGTCAGCTTCACACCAAAAACTGTAAGTATTAGAAAAAATAGTATTTAAGACTGGCATCTATTATTAGGAGTTGCAGCTATTGTTCAATGTTCAATATTATTCATGCAGATGTGGCAAATAACAAAAGAAACACCCTGAGCTGTCACATGTAGTTAACTGTACATTTTGTCTTGTCTGAGGCATTAATTGAACACCTTTGTATTTCTCCTATAGACACAGTGTGGATTGGAATAGAATAGAATAGAATGCCTTTATTGTCATTATACAATTGTACAATGAAATTATTTGGCTTCACCTTTAAAGTGCACACATACAAGCATACAGCAGGATTATTGGTGACTGGTCCGTCGAGCTGCCCAGAGAGAGGAAGAAACCTGGGTCTCAACAACATCTGTATTTGTTGGTTCTTCTGGGGTGGACTTCGGTTGCTTCTCTTCAACAACTCGCTGCGAGGGAGGTCTCCCCCGGATGGCCTGAGGGATGTCAGGCCATACATGTTCCTGCATCGATGGCGGTCTCCATGCTTGAAATGCTGTCTCACCCTTAGCAACAGGCTGAGAGCTGGAGCTGAGGCGGGTTTTAAGCATCCTGACAAACCGTTACACCGCGCCCACCTGTCAATCATGTCAGCTACATGCCTTATTGTGAATAACTCTTATCCTTCATCAAATTAAAGCTGATGAGTCATCAAAAC
Source organism: Labrus bergylta (assembly GCF_963930695.1). Taxonomy (NCBI): domain Eukaryota; kingdom Metazoa; phylum Chordata; class Actinopteri; order Labriformes; family Labridae; genus Labrus; species Labrus bergylta. The sequence goes on from NC_089204.1 coordinate 757,567, forward strand.
ATTCACCCCCCGTACAGTGTGTGTCGATAGAGACATGAGCTAATCACACCTATTTGGTTTTTTTAACCAGGCTGTAAACATGTTAATCTCTGCTGTAAAAACAGACTTTTTTTGAATGTAGTTTTTCAGATTAAATAAATATTTCTATATAAATGCACTCCTTTGTCTCTACTTATGAGTATACATTTTAGATTTGAAATGACAAGACTTGATGAACAGTCTTATATCTTTGACATACAGTCTTTATTATTGTTTTTTATTTGCAGTACCATATCCATCTTCATGTAGGCTATAGAGCATTTATTATCATTATTTTTGTTATTATGATTATTATTATTAGACAAATACGTCTAGTCTATTCTCGCTCCATACCAGTTGGTGGCGACAATGCACCAAAATGTTGCTTACTGGCATAAAACATCAAGAAGAAGAAGCCGAAGAAGAGGAAGGCCCTGCACGCCCTGCACTGAACACTGCACTTGCGTTTACGGCTGAAGATGGCGGACGAGGAGAGCAGTCTTGGAACAGCCTTTCCTGGCGTATCCGAAATTGGAGAACCGGCCAAAAAGCGGTCGAAAGTCAGCCCGGCGACTGACTACGGTTTCGCCAAAGCAGACCACTTAACATGTGCCTCTGGGGTCACAGAGAGCTGGGAGGCGGGGGTAAATTGTATGCTGTTAGCGGAGAAGAAAGCAAAGCCGGCGATGGCGGTACAGCAGGCCACAACAGTGCCAGCAGGCGACAACAATGGACTGGAACTGCTGGACTCCAAGCAACATAGCGCCGTCGTAAAACTAAACGCCAGCTCGACACTGAAGGCAAACGAGGAGGGTGCTGGTAATAAAGAGACGTAGACGACTAACACTTATCACATTGTGTATTTACGCGATTCATGTTTTTCGAACTTCCGTATGGTTTGAACCGAAAGATACATTCATATTATCCGTGAATGTTTAACTAAGTAAATCTGTATCGGGAGGCGTCTGCCTCTCAAAAAGGGAAATGTATGTTTTCTTGTGTTGTCAGACTGACACACCTTGACAATATTTCACGATTGAAGTGATTCCCTAACGGCACGAAACTTTGGTCGCAAACAAGCGTTTGTGAGCCGAGTTACTTTTCCACTTTCACGTTGACATAAGATGTTGATATCACAGCGAGGTTGTTATTATTGACGTGAATTGTAATCAAAGACGACAGTCCTCCTATGTTTAACTTGATCCTAGTACAATTTTTCTTTCTGCTCAGAATATTTCGGACATGAGGATCTTATCACAAACGGGTTGCCTGACACCCCGGAGCACATCAACGAGGAAGATGACAGATTATCTCATGCAAGCTCTAGCGACTGGACTCCTCAACCGCAAATAGGTTTTTAACGTTGTTATTATGAGAAACAATAATTGGAAAACATGCATAGAATTGAAGAAAAGGTACGAAAGGCACGATGGGATGAAGTTGTTGTGTTCTTGTTCAGGTTCCTACAGTTTCATCCAGCAACACATCAGAGAGGCAGATCCTAGAGCTATACTGAAGGATTTGTTGCCTGAGACTGTACTCCCACCGGATTTAGACGACATGACATTGTGGCAGATCATCATCAACATTTCAGATCCTCCAAAAAGAAAGAAGCGAAAGGATATCAATACCTTAGAAGACGTGGTCAAACTACTTCATGAAAGTAAACGGATCCTCGTGTTGACTGGTGCTGGGGTATGCATTTTTATTAGTATCATAAAGTTGTGTTTTTTGAATTACCATGTATTATAGGAAACACAAATTTCAATTTTTAAACAAGGATTTGCTGTTTTGCTATTTTGGTAGGTGTCCGTTTCTTGTGGAATACCGGACTTCCGCTCCAGAGATGGGATTTATGCACGCCTTGCCATAGATTTTCCAGATCTTCCGGATCCTCAAGCTATGTTTGACATTGAATACTTCAGACGGGACCCAAGACCGTTTTTCAAGTTTGCAAAGGTTGGTTTATTGTCTCTTTTCTGTGCAAGTCTAAACTGAAAAATATACAACAAAAAATATTTGTCAACCCTTTCTGTTGTCCAGGTTTGTAATATACGATGTGATACATTATTACATTCTCTTGACATAATGAAAGATGCTCAATGTTTCTCCTACAATCCATTTGGAGTGGCGGCCCACATTGAGAAAGGCAAGAAATACTTAAAGTAATTCATGCACACTTGTTTTATTACACAAACTTTATTGACTGACACACGTATGGTTTGTCTCCGAGGCTGCACCACAATATGAATTTTGGCTGAGCCTCTTACCTGAAGAAATTACAACTCTTTCCTTTTCATGGCAAGATCACAACTTTATCCCTATTTTTTTTCATACTGATCATAGACTTATTTTATAGACTTATTTGCAAGTTACTTTACAGTTCAGCCACACTTATTTCCTAGTATGTTTTTTTTTTTTTTATTATTATTTTATTAGAGAAATGTCTTTGTATGGGGGTCTGGCGGTCTACCCCAGAACATTTTAGCACCAAAAAAAGCCTTTCCCTACAAGAGGTTGCACTAGACTTTCTTGTCTATCATTTTGACGGACAGGATCATTATAGAATATGACAGACAGGGTTCAGTCATAACCTATAATGATCCGCCATTTTCATTTCTTATATTTTTATGATAATGAGACATTGCCTATTTATTTATTAACTATTTATTTTAGCATTTGATTATCACACCGGCAATGTTGTCGTGCTGTGCTTAAGCATCATTGCCCCTCATTCTCCCTCCCCATTCCCCCGCTGACCTGCACGGCCTGCGGTCACACTGCTCCAGGACAAACCGGGCCTAAACGTCGTTATACAACACATGCTTTATGTTATTATGAAGCGTGCTCAGTTTACAAACAGGCGGACTTCAGAAAAAATGTAAAAAGGGACGTGCAGTCGTGTCCACGTCTCCACAGCGGAGAACAACACAGAGAACATGAAAGCTATTTTACTGACTGTGTCTTATTTTGAGTAATTTTAATCAGATACAGCCATAAAAAAAATAAAAGACACACGGTCGAGTCTGCATCCGCACATAGGAGAACATGACAGCTACTTTATGTCTTCACTTTAAGTCATTTTAGTCAGATACATCTAGAACACTCTGGATTTCTTCATAATGAACGCAGTCAACGTTGTTTACCCGCGTGCTTGTGCTAGTGCATGAAGTGTATTGTGCTGAAGCACACGTCTCCGAAGCGTGCCATGGCAGCGTGTAGATGGTGAAAACGAAGTTTTTAGCTTGATTTTTGTGCCTTGTTGGTGTCGTTTTGCGTTGCTGTTAATTTTGTTTACATGAGGTTAGAGCAATGGCAAATGTAACCAAACTAGTGCTGGTGTTAACAATGCTAACTGGAACTGTCTTCATTGTAGATAGGACAGTGGATAGAGTCAGAAATCGGGGAGAGAGAGAGTGGTGAATGACATGTGGGAAAGGAGCCACAGGTCCGATTTTGAACCCTGGAGGACTATGTCTGTGTATAGCCCCCTTTCCGACCAAAGGTCCCCAGAACTAAAAGGATCAGGGCCTTTTCTTCAAGGAACTAAAAAGTTCCAGTGGCACATAGTTATCAGTGTTTCCACCGCTGCCTGAAGTCCCGGGAAGTTCATGCGTATCAGGCTGTATTGCTTTGAATGTAGCTTAATTGATTAACAATTGGGGTTTCCTTAAAATGAGGGCTATGTTAGAAGATTTAAACTGGAAACCTCACTCCCCTAATTTTTTTAAAGATTTATTTTTTGGGGCTTTTTCGTGCCTTTAATTCAGAGAGAGGACAGAGTCGGAAACCAGGGAGAGAGCGGGGAACGACATGCGGAAAGGGGCCATGGGTGGAAGCGAACCCGGGCCTACCGCTCGAGACGAGAGTCTCAACACGTGGGACGCCTGGGAGTCCCTGCCACTGCGCCACCAGCGCGCCCCTCACTCCCCTAATTTAATGATACACTGAAGAAACACCTTTTAAGAAGATAAATGATATTAACCCCTGTCATGAATTTCTTAAAGTTCACAGTGTTTCCCCTAGGTTTACAGCATTGGGGGTGATGGGGGACACTCCGACATGCCGACACAAACACTTGAAGGAATTTTGGTGTTCATGGGTTACTTTTAATGACAGCTGTCCTTTTCTATCGGAAAGGTATTCTTCTTTGCTGGAGAAACTCTGGGTGAAGTCCGAGCGAAAAATTTGGCTGTTTGTTTCGGCTTTCATGGACAAGTCTATTATCAGCAGGTGGTCATATTTATCAAACTCAGAGCAAACTGTGAAATAAAAACACATGAAGTTAAACACAGCTGCAGCAAGGAATGCAGATGAACTGAGCAAACAAGTCATTGCGCAAAGATCTGAAGATAACCTACTTTCTCCCCTTTAATAATGTACATGAGTTTATCTCACACCAGTGCAGGTGGTGCCAATTAGAGGCTGACTCCTGCTCCTCTTCTCTCCCATCTCTGGTGTGTGGCACCCTTCCCCTCTCTCCCTCTAGCTTCACGTCTAATATTGTGGTAATAGGCACACTTAAAATATGGTCACAAATTAGACAACACTTTGGGTGGCTCTCCCTCCCTAAAGCGACGCCCATCTGTAATAATCACCTTTTTATACCAGCTAGGATTGACCCACGATTTGCATCTTTGGAGTCGAATGGCCTGTGCTGTCTGGGTGACTTATACGTTAATGATGTTTTTGCCAGTTTCGACCAATTTCGTTCTGCATTCCAAATTTAAATGGCTCAGACTTTTTTCGATATTTTCAGCTCCGTGATTTTGCTAGGACCCACTCACCGGCATTTCCTCATGTTCCAAACCCCAGTGGCATTGATTTGGCACTCAAGGCAAGAATCTTGCCCAAAGGTCAGGTTTCCTTCCTTTATGACCTCCTGTTCACAACTGACGAGTCCACGGTAAAAAAGATCAAGGCTGATTGGGAAAGCGAATTACAAACCAACCTTTCTGAGGATTTCTGGGAAAAGGCGCTTGGGGCTGTTAATTCTTCTTCTTGCTGCGCTAGGCTGTCTCTTATCCAGTTTAAAGTGCTCCACAGACTTCATTACAGCAATATAAACTCTCCAGAATATTTCCGGACACAATTGATAAAACTTGTGGTAGTTGCTCTCAGGCTCCTTGCAACCTGACTCATGTTTTGGTCCTGTTCTAAATTAGTTAATTATTGGCAGTCCTTCTTTAAGTCCATCGCCGACATTTTAGGTATAAACATCAATCCATCCCCACATATAGCTATTTTCGGTAGGTCTCCTGAAGATCTTGCCACCTCGACCACTCAGGACAATGTTATTGCGTTTGTCTCTTTAATTGCCCGCAGGAAAATCCTTCTCTTATGGAAATCTTCACAACCTCCCTCCTTCAAAGCATGGCTGCACGATGTCTTATTTCTCCTTAAGTTGGAGAAAATTAAATTCCCTCTTAGAGGGTGCTCTGATAGGTTTTACACTCACTGGAGACCTCTGCTTCAATATTTTGGGAAAGTCTCACCTGACGTGGTATTGTAGTAGTACACCTTCGCCTGCTGATAGTGATCCTGTCCACTCGTGCCTGTTTTTAATTTTATGTTCTGACCATACTTCTTTCTGTGCGCGGGTTCTTCAGCTGCTTAGGTGGTAGCCTGGATGTGAGCAGCTGTTGTCTTCCCTTTTGTTGATCAAGTTGAGCAGTGTGCGTGAGTGATTTTGTCTCTTTTACAGGTTATACTGTTTTTCCTATTTACCTATGTGGTATGCTCATAACGACTTTCATTCCTGTCAATGTTGTTTGTTCATTTATTTATTCTTTTTTTTTTGTTTATGTTTGTCTCGTCAATTTTTATTATTATTTATTTGTTTTTTGTATTTTATTTATTTTCTCTGTGAAGTTTTCCAATCTTGCACTTTTATTCTTGTCTTTAAACTTGGAGGTCTATTTGTTGGTCTGGGAGGGTTGTTTACAGGGCGAAGGGATACTGGGTTTTTGAATGTTTCTGAGGGAAAAGAAAAATGTTGACTGTATCCCATTTGCACTGTATGTTTTGAACTTGCTTTAATAAAAATATGTTGATTTAAAAGAAAAATAATGTACATGAAACAAGTCTTGACAGTTGAATAGGTTATACTCCAGATGCGGCTCTGACTGTATACAGAGTGGCATGGTGCACTTAAAATAATACTTGTGTAACATTGTTGAATGTGTTCTTTATTTTCAGGAGATATACCCTGGTCAGTTCCAGCCATCACCTTGCCACAGATTTATATCCATGCTTGATAAACAGGGGAAGCTGCTGCGCAATTACACACAGAATATTGATACACTGGAACAAGTAGCCGGAGTTCAGCGGATTATCCAATGTCATGGTGAGTGATTGTGCTTACTCAATTTGGTAACTTTTTATTTTAGTCTGTCGAAAAGTCATTAATAAGTTTGAATTTCAGGGTCGTTTGCAACTGCATCCTGCCTTGTCTGTAAACATCAAGTGGATTGTGAGGCTATACGGGAAGACATCTTTAACCAGGTATTTATCCATTACAAACTGATTAGAGATAAGACTTTACACTACACTCCTACACTACTAAATGCTGCATCAATAGACATTGCTACTATTTGGAAAGTCCAAGCGCATCCCATGCATACCTTTTGGGGTGACAAGTGCATATTGACCATCAATTTTCTGATAACATGCTGCATTCTTCTTGCCATCAGTTCAAGTCCCTGTGCCTTTTTAGCACCCCCAAAACATTAGAGATCCACCTCACAATGCTTCACAATTAGGAATGTTGCACATTTTGTGAAAGGCCTTTCTGATTTCTTTCCAAACAGCGTTTATGATTGTGCACATAATGACAAATTTTGATTTCAGAAATCCAAATTACTTTGTGCGTGAAGTTCTGAGGCTTGTCTAGGTGCTGTTTGGCATATTGTAAGTGTGGTGTTTTGTGGCATTAACACGTTAATGGCTTTGATTTGACAACATGACCGCTTCTTTGCACTGTAAACTAGTGCTTGGCGATATATCGTGAAGCTTGATTCGATTGATATTTAATTAATGCTTTATATGGAAAAGGGAACATCGATTTTATTTTTTAAACTACTTCAAAGTTTTCTCGCGATATTTCGTTGCTCCGCAAGATTTCCGCGGCAGCGGTTGTTGCACGGAGACAAAAGGGGCGGAGGAGACTCCACACTTGCCGCTGAGTAGCCTAGCGACCAACACAGAAGAGAAAGATGCGAGCGAGGCCGAATTACTTCCCAAAAAAGGGCACATAAGGCAGGGCTCGACGTTGGCCCGGATGAATGATTGACAGAGTTCTGGCCAGCTAATTGCACGTTCAGCTAGCAGCTTCACTGCTGTCACTTTCGCGAGCACGCTCGCTACACTCGAATTGTAAACGAATCGCACACAGATTTAAGCGCAGGTTTTCTCTACTAAAACACATGTTTGGTAAAACGGTTTTAAAACCATCAGATCCCGACAAAAAATCACGGAAAAGTTTTGAGTGACAGCTGGGCATGACAAAAACAGAAGGGAAAAAAGTTTAAGCCACAGTGGCAGACAGCTGGAGGAGCAAAGTTAAAGTTAAAGACTAGATCATGGTAAAGATAAAAGTTATTCACAAAGCATCTTAGCCCTAAAGTCAAGATCTAAGGATGAAGAAGAGAAGGAGAGATTCCAGATCTATCACAGCCTCATATTAATATCAGATTAAGTAGACTCTTACAGTTGCAGCATGGTGAATAAACATGAGCACATAAATATAAGAGAAATACACAATATTTGATATAATTAGAGCTCAATAAATGAAATAAAAGTTGTAATTAGGGCCCGAAGCACTGACAAATGCGTAGGACCCTATTGGAACTGAAAGGATTATTATTATTCTTCCACCACTTCATTTTTGACCGCTTGAACGTGTGTGAAAACTCACCAAAATTTCCCCAAAATTGTCCCCCGCGGGAACTTGGCGTATGAAAATGGTTCAGTGCACGTACATTGTAAAATGGCTCTACGGCGCCCCCAAACGTGAGTTAGGGCACTGCACTTAACCTACAGCCACGAAAACTTTATACACGCGTCTTGGTGAGACAAACAAAAAGTTACATTATGACGATACTTTTAAACGTACAGGAAGCTGACATCTAGTGTTCAATCATATTATGATTTCTCATGCATGATACGGGGCCTGCCCTGAACACATAAATCACAGCGCCACCTGTTGACAACAGGAAGTTACTTCTACTCAATTAGCATTAGCCATTGCTACACGGTAGCTCAATTCCCCCTCAGAATTGGTGTGGACCATGCTAACACCTTGGCCATACAAGACTTTCAAGCTCAAACGCCTACGTCCAACGCTGTTGCCATCAAACAGGAAGTAGTTTTTTCACGGGCTTAACATAGTCGTTCAGTCCCGAAACTTCGTACATATGATCCTGGTGGTAAAGTCAAACATTTGATACAGTTTAAATAAGTGGGCGTGGCTTAATGGTTCAGTGGCGCCCCCTACAGTATTTCAAACATTCAGCCCCCGCAGCACGTTAAACCTACTGTTCTGAATTTTAGTATGTGTATCCAACTTGACAACACCTACAATAAACCCTCTTGCACCCATGCTCATTATCCAACAGGAAGTCCACAAATCACATCGCCATAACAGGAATTGGCTGTAACTCTTGCTAGCTAACGGCTAACTAGCTAAACTTATAAAACCGTTAGCCGACATAAATGTTACTATTTTCTGGACGGCGTCGCGGGCTCCATTTGGTACCCGACATGCTATCATGTCGGGGAGAGGGGTTAATAATGCTATCAATTCAAGATAGTTCAAAATTTCTCATGCATGATACAGAGCCCGTCTTAAATTAAGGCAATGATGCCATCTTGTGGTGACTATCCATGATTTAAATATTCTAATTTAGAGTGTGGTTCCAATTTGTTCCACAAGGAGGCGTAACCTCCAAGTGAGACAGCTCAGAGACAGAATATAAAAAGTCCAGAAAAAAAACATTACATAAAGTTTTAAATTCATTTGCATTTGAACAAAGGAAATAAGTATTTGATCCATGCAAAACATGACTTAGTACTTGGTAGGGTGACCCTTGTTGGCAAGCACAGAAGACAGACGATTGTTGTAGTTGGTAACCAGGTTTGTACACATCTCAGGAGGGATTTTGGTCCACTCCTCTTTACAGATCTTTTCCAAATTCTGAAGGTTTCGAGGCTGTCACTTTACAACTCCAACTTTCAGCTCCCTCCAGAAATGTTTTATAAGGATAAAGGTCTGGAGACTGGGTAGGCTACTCCATGACCTTAATGTGCTTCTTCTTGAGCCACTGCTTTGCTGCCTTGGCCGTATGTTTTGGGTTGTTGTCATGCTGAAAGACCCATCCACGACCCATCCTCAGTGTTCTGGCTGAGGAAAGGAGGTTATCGTCCAAGATCTTACAGTACATGGCCCCATCCATCGGCCCCTCAATGTGTGAAGTCATCCTGTACCCTTAGCAGAGAAACAGCCCCAAAGCATAATGTTTCCACCTCCATACTTGACGGTGGAGATGGTGTTCTTGGGTTGGTATTCAGCATTTCTCTCCCTCCAAACACAACAACTCCAGTTTATGCCGAAGAGTTGAATTTGGTCTCATCTGACCACATCACCTTCTCCCAAGCCTTCTCTGAATCATTTAGGTGTTCACTGGCAAACTTCAGACGGGCCAGTACAGGGCAGCTGTGGCTCAGTTGGTAGAGTTGTTGGCAGTTCGATCCCCAGCTGAGCAACATGTCCGTTGTGTCCTTGGGCAAGACCCTTAACCCTGAATTGCTCCCACTGCTTCAGTGGTGGTATATGAATGGATTAGTTAGTTCTGATGGATGATACTACATAGCGATCACTACCATCAGTGTGTGAAAGGGTATGAATGGGTGGGTGTGACATGTGGTGTAAAAGCGCTTTGAGTAGTTGGAAGACTAGAAAAGCGCTATATAAGCTACAAGTCCATTTACCATTTACAAGTGCCTTCCTGAGCATGGGTACCTTGCGGGCACCGCAGGATTTAAATCCATTATGGTGCAGTGTGTTTCCAATGGTTTTCTTGCTGACTGTGGTCCTAGCTGCCTTGAGATCATTACAAAGCTCCTCCCTTGTAGTTCTGGGCACAAGGCAAGATCTTGCATGGAGCTCCAGACAGAGGGCGATTGATGGTTATTTTAAATTTCTTCCATTTTCTTATAGTTGCACCAACAGTTTCTCCTTCTCACCAATCTTCTTGCTGATGGTCTTGTAGCCCATTCCAGCCTTGTGCAGGTCTACAATCTTGTCCCTGATGTCCTTTGAAAGTTCTTGGGTCTTGCCCATGATGTTGGAGTGGTTGGAAAGGAAAAGATTGATTCTGTTGACGTGTCTTTTTTACCCATAACGAGCAGTGATTGGGAGTACTTTCCTAAAGTGACAGGACTAATCTGAGTGCCTCCCGGGCACATAACCAGTCTGTGGGAGCCAGAATTCGTGTTGGTTTGTAGGGGATCAAATACTTATTTCCTTAGATCAAATGAATTTATAACTTTATACAATGTTTTTTTTTCTGGATTTTTTTTAATATGCTATCTGTGTTTGTTAAAATAAAGGTACCATAAAAATTATAGATCGCTCACTTCTTTGTAATTGGTCAAACTTACAAAATCAGCAGGGGATCAAATAATTATCCACTGTATATTTCTGTGCATATTGTGTTGAAATATGGATAAAATGTTGTTTTTGAAAGAAAAGAAAACAGAAATACATAAATGGATGTATAAAAATAAAGACAGGCAGAAGCGAAAAATAAAGCTAGTCCGAAAGCATTCAGCCGTTGGATGCAAACTTAGTGTCAGTGTGTTCTAGTGATCAACATATTCCATTGTGCTCTGCACGTTATTTCATCAAAAGGCGTGGCTATGGCGTGCGTTGAAAGTTTGATGTGCATTTTGGCAACTTGCCAAAAAAGCTAATGGAGATATCTCTGCCATGTAGTGTTCAATCATATTAAAATTTCTCATACATGATACGGGGCCTGCCCTGAACACATCCATGATCCACATTTTTTGCTTAGTCACAGCGCCACCTGTTGACAACAGGAAGTTACAGCTTCTCAGTTAGCATTAGCCATTGCTACAAGGTAGCTCATTTCCCGCTCAGAATTGGTGGGGACCATTCAAACACCTTGGCCATACAACACTTTCAAGCTCAAAAGCCTACGTCCAATGCTCTCGTGATACGGATGCATCATTCGCCGTCAAACAGGAAGTGGTTGTAACTCTCATATACTTGGTCTGATCTGCCTGAAATTACACATGTATGATCAGGGTTGGCCTCTGAACACAGACATAACAATAGTCAACTTTAACCATAGCACCTCCTACTGCAAGGAATAAGTACTACACAATGCTCAATTTGCTCCATATTTCATAGCTATCATGACAGTGCCAGCCTGAACTGCTCTACGTCAAAATTTTCTGTGATCTTCATTACGCTGCCTATTTCAGCATACCATAGTACGACTTTTACACATATCGAACTGCACGGCCTGCTGCTTAGCCATGCTCCGCTGCTGCTGAACTCCCGCAGTCGCAACACACCCCGACATGCACAGGGGTGTGAGGGCCCTTCATCACCGCTTGCAGTTTTAATTTAATCTTGCATCAGAATCGTTCAAGAGTAAATTGGTGGCTGTTATACTTTAAATCAAAAGTAATGTTCCTGGGCCAGTGATTACAATAGTCGGGCCAGTGATATTTTCTTTATAAAGTGGAGATTCAGTTTTATAGGCTACATTTCTAAACTTTAATACGATAAATATCGTATCGAATATCGACATTAGGCAAAAAAAATATTGTGATATCAAGTTTAGGCCATATCGCCCAGCACTACTTTAAACCTGAAAAAACTAGAGAATAAAGCATATATTAGAATAATTTTGCTATGAACACTAAAAACAGTTGCAAGTTCAACTAATTTTGCAAATTCACTTTCCTGCGATGTCATTGACAAAATAAAGCCTAAAAAACATCTTTTATCCCAACATTCTTTAAAAGCTGCCACAAAATTAAGACATTTTAGGCCGCAACAATCACAATTTAAAGCAGCAAGTCATAGATGAAATCAATATCCACCCAGGAGGATGTCATCCTTGGTATTAAGTATCAATTCTCCACTTACAGATCACCAAACAACACATTTTTAATTTTCTATTGTCTGAATTAAACCTACAGGCATTTGCAGGGATCTTGACAGGCCAACTAGAACCCTGCCCTTACCCCGAATCCACTTCAAATAGGGTGATTAACTAGAAAGCTATGAACTAAGTGTGTAGTTTATAAACACTATGTTTCCCTTTTTTGTTTCAAAGACCCAGTAGAAGAAGCACTACTTGTACAATTGACTAAAAAGTAAGATGCATTATTAAACAGGAAAACAATAAACTTGGGACAACTGAATTTAATTGGGCTAATGGGTGTTGGTGGTATATCAGCTCATGTTATTGTTTGGCACATATCAACAATCTTTTCTCGTCATTATCTGTGCTCTTCAGGAACAAACAGCGTCTGTGTGTGCAGGTGATTTTTGCCTGTCTTTAAATGATCTTTTTATGTTTTTATATGGATAAAAACTGTCCAATTTCCATGCAAATGAGCCTTAATGCAAAAATGACTTAAGAAACACCGCTGTTAACAGCCATGCTCGGTTAAGGCAATATTACTTCCATCTGCTAAGAGTAAGTTGTAACTTTGCTGCAGTACAAGATATGAAACGCTCAAGATTTTTACTGATCATGGTAACAATTCCAGCTCTGGACAATCTAAAAGTAAATTGTCTGTAAATAAAGTGTTAATATAGCCTTACTTTGACATAGCTATTATTAATTTAAACAGGTTTAGTCGGTCTAGGCTAGCCGAGGCTCAAACTTGGCATGGTAGGGCATACACTTTCCACAAATGGAGGTGGTCTGGACCCATGGCACCCGACAGCCAGGGATGGGAGAGTTACTTTTTCTGGACAAGCTGCTTGACTCCAGTAAGGAAGATAAGTTATAAATTTATTGATACCGGTACTGTTTATCAATACCGATACTTATTGATACTACTTTCATTATTTGGTGTAAAAACTAAACACATGACATGAAAATGTCTAATGTATGCATGTTGGCAGCACGGAGCAGCAACATAAAAACGGTCCTTTAGTCCTGCAACCTGATGTAAAGCTGCAGGTAACAACACTCTGGTAAATCATTGAAGTCAATGAGCACCATCTCTCTGTTAACAGTGACAGGGTGACAGCTGTCTCGTATGAAAGATCCTCTGCAGGCTGCAGAGGCAGCGGTTAGGAGCAGAAAATAATTATTTGATCAGAATCTTGTTAATGCAAACTATTTTATTAAATTTGACAACGTAATAAGAAGCAGGTTGTAATTGAGTGACTGCTCTGCTGTTTGGCCGACAGCAGCACTTATGGAAAGCCCTGCATTGCAAAAGAGGGACGAACGTAAATACTGATAAGAGCACTGTTTGTCCATGAGCGTAACGGTACTCCCAGTACCGGCCAATCATGTACCGGTACCAAAAGGCAACAGTGTGGCTCAGTTGGTAGAGTCGGTCATCTCTCAACTGTAAAGTTGGGGTTTGGATCCCCAGCTCCTGCAGCCACATGTCCGATGTGCCCATGGGCAAGACATTTACCCAAAGTTGCTACTGCTGCTTCGTCGGTGGCTTATGAATAGAATTAGTTATTTCTTACGGTTACTTTACAGCAGCTGCTCTGCCATCAATCTGTGAATGGGTAGATGTGACCGGCTTAATATGTGATTTTTCACACTTAAATGTAATAGAAATCAAGTATATCCTCTGAAAATAACTCTTGTGAGTCATGACTGTCTACAATGGTTGTAACACCCAAGTCCTGCTGTCTGTGATGTTGTCCAAGTCGTATCTACACCGTGTTCACATGGACAGGATGCCTGGCCGGTGTAAAATTAAGGGACTAGAGAAAAGAAGAATAACACACTGTACTCACTGATTATTTGATTGGCATGTAAGCCTTTTCAGATCAGGGTCATTTTGTGTAAATTTAAATGCAGTGTGAAGCTAAGAGCAAACCAAAGAGCACTAGCATTAGCATGCTAACACAACAATGCAGCTCTAGTTGTTTTGGTTTCATGCTGGTGCTCAAGGGCGACATCTGCTGGATCAAAAAGTTGCATTTTCCTCCTTTAAGAGCTGTGAGTAGCAGGAGACGACAAAAGCGCTGTTCAAGTCCAGTTACAATTACCCATTTACCAAGTATGGATGGCTCATCTCCACAATAATTATCAAGAGCAAACTGAGATCCTAATTATGAAAAACAATCTAGTAATCATGAGACAAGAGGTCTTTTTGGTGTATGTGAGCAATGGGTTTCAGTTATGAAACGACGGATCATTTTTAGATTCTCCGATTTTGGATTTTAAATTGAATATTTAAAGAACAAAATATACATTGATTGTCTAGCTCATATCTTCACCTTATTCCATGTTTTGGACAAGAGTCCCAACTTAAACACAGTTATCAATGAAACCAGCAAGACTAATGTCAACAGCAAGGTAGTGCTTCTGTATTACAGTGGTTCCCCCCCCCCCTACAAAATTTCAAAAATTAAGCCACATTTGGTAGGCATAGGTTTCACATCTAGACCTACAGGAGGAAAAAAACTATTGGACCCTTATTGTGAACCCCACCAAAAGACACAATTCTAAATTTAGATTCAAAAACAGTATTAATGGCTATTTCCAGGAGCCTTTAACAAACTCCTTCTAGTGCCTTATTCAGATCCATATAAAATAAATTGCCATATTAGATGTCTTGCCATGAAACAGGAAGCTGCTGTAACAAGCTGTTGAAATTGATCCAATGCCAATTTTCATTAATACCAATACTTTCTGAATAACAGAGTTTTATTAAGAACCGATTTTCTCCACACGTGAAGAAGTGAGGCTGTATGTGTCTGGGAAAGCTCTGTTCAGTACTCCGCTTTCACTCCACCACAGGCGATAGGTGTGTGTTTGTGCTGTTCTGAGCTCAGCTCACCAGTCAGTGGGAATGCCAAAAATGTGTTTACTTTCATGGTGAGAAGCAAAGACTGTTGTTGCTTACATTTTAGCTGCTAGTCTAGCTAGAGCAAAATATGGCATTATTTTACTTACATCCCCCAACAGTCAGGATGTAAAAGACGTTTTAAACCCACCTAGCAGGGGAGCAAACATGTCCAAGTTTGGCAAAGCGTCTTGCCAACAGACATGCCAACTTTTTTAAAGAGCAACAGGTTGGTTTATTTTGTGGTTTGTGTAAAGTCTATTTAAGATGTCATACAAATCCAGACCCCAATCATACACACCAAGGCCCCAACCTTAATAAAGATGATGTTTCAATGTCATTCCATTAACACAATGTTTATTTAAAATTGTAATAAAATCACTGTTCTGCAGGATGTCCCTCATTGTCAACAATGTCAAGACATTCCTCTGGCAATAATGAAACCGGACATTGTCTTCTTTGGAGAGAATCTTCCAGAAATGTTCCACAGAGCCATGAAGCAGGACAAGGATGAGGTGGACCTATTGATAGTCATTGGCTCTTCACTTAAAGTCCGACCAGTTGCCCTCATCCCAAGTATGTCAAGTTTGAATGGATCAATTTTTTGTTTTCTTTGAACATTTCTTTACTATTCCAGTTTGTCTATACATTCAATATATATGACCGTGTGCTTCATCCTGTGCAGACTCTATTCCTCATGAAGTGCCTCAGGTCCTGATCAATAGGGAGCAGCTCCCTCACCTCAACTTTGATGTGGAGTTACTTGGGGACTGTGATGTAATTGTCAACGAGATCTGTCATCGGTTGGGTGGAGACTTTGAGCAACTCTGTTATAATACTGCAAGACTCTCTGAAATCATAGAGAAACCCCCTCGGTTATCAAATAAGCTACCAAGTGAGGCCTTGCCTGGTAAGAGCAATGCAGCACAGGAGGAGCAGAAGAAAATCAGTACAGACACAGTAACTCCGCCTTCAGAGGAGACGCAGAGTCCAAATGTCACAGAGGCTGCTGGCAATAGTACAACATCTCCAAGACCTTGTTCAAATGCTCAGTGTCCATGTAAAGAGACAGCAGAGCCTTCAGAGTGTTCAACAGAAGATGCACTTAAAGAGACGGCGACTTCACTAAAGAGCCAAGACTCCAACATTGAAAGTCGAAGACGATGCTGGATGACTCATATCAACAAAAGTCCAATCAGCAAACGCCTTGAGAGTAAGCTTTAGACAGTGATAGATATAGAAATATTTTTTGTTATTCATGTATTAATTTAATAAGTCTTTACTCAGAAAACATTGTTTATTACCTCATACAGCAGCCAAGTACATGCTTATCCAAATCATTATAAATGTCAGTCATAAAGTAGGTGACAAATGGATTTCGTGTAATAGATTTTCTCCAAATATTGATTTTTAACTTTTATTAATTCATTTTTGTCTTACAGCAGGACATTACCTTTTTCAGGCACCAAATCACTACATCTTCCATGGGGCAGAAGTTTACACTGATTCTGAAGATGAGACATCAAGCTCCTGTGGCAGTGATAGTGAAGTCTCAAGCGCAGTTGAGATGGATGAAGACAGTGAGACAGAGGAAGTCACACTTGCAGTGGATGAAGAGACATGCCTCAAAGACGCAATACATCAAAGTAAAGCTAATGAACCCACAACATGTATGCAGAAAGACCATGCATCTTAAAAGACTCAGAGCTCTCCACACCTTTAAGAGTAAAGTACCCATTACCTGGCACTAATTATATGTATATGTGCGTTTCGTATATTTTTGACGATACAATTATTTTTCATAAAGTTGCAATTGATTGATAACTTAATGTGAATAAGCAGCAAGCTTGTTTCTTGCTTGTGTGTTTTTTTTCCCCTGTCCAATTAGGACCCATGAATTCAGTCCGTAATCCCACACACTAATTACAATTTCTTCATATTTGTTTATTTTCATCTTATCTCATTTTGCTCTCACTTTCAGAGATGTATTAAACTCTTACCTTTTTAGGATGTACAAGGAATCAACACTAGATAGGCCATTTATTCTTAAATTGCTGTCATTACAAGTAAAGGCAACAGATTTGTTAGTCTATAGTATATCAGATTTGGTTTATGAGCTTTTTCACGTTACCTTTAACAAACAGATATTTTCAGCTTAAAACCATTTAAATTGGGACTACTATGAATTTTAGACACGTTCGTTGTTAACTTCACAATACTTAACATATTTTGTAATGTACAATATAAAAAGTTAGGCTGTACCCCTTCATGAGGGTAAATGCTGTAAAACAAGATTTTTTTTTTTCAATTTAATTTTCACCAAAGAACACTTGATAAACATTCTGGTTGTCACAATCTTTGTATGCTTAGCTTCTTTATATCCTGAAAAAATTACAATGGCCCAAGTGTGTCCATCGGACATCTGGCAGCTGCCATTTTAATGTCAATCCTCTTAATGTAACCCTATGCAAGAAATACTCATGGAGTAGATGTTATTTCTTTCCTGTTTAAGTTTAAAATCAAGGCTTTTAAATATGTTCAATGCGTTGACATCAGAAAAACTGACCTTTCCCCCCTCTTAAAACTGGTTTGGCTAAATCCGGTATAGTATAGAATAGGTTCAACAGATATACAGTCAAGCCAATGTGTTAATGAAGTACTACAAAATGAACTTGCTATTTTTAAGTTCAAGTTTTTTTGACTTCTGATGAAGAAAGTTTTACTTCATGTAAATGTTACCCTCACTAAGGTTGTAAATTTACATATAAAAAAAGCTGTCATCTGGGACTCATTTATAACTGGGTGTGCAAAAGAAAATGGGGCCTGTCATATGCCATTTCCCAGGTAAAGTGTGTGATTTAAAATCGATGGTAAATTGTGCAACAGTAAGCAAACTGACCTAGGCATACATTCTGGAGGCAGGGTCAATTGGTGACACAGACGGTGAGGTGCTGAATTGAAGCCAGAATGTATATTAACGTGTCACATTTTATTTCACTAAATATCAAATCCACATCATCACTAGCATTACAAATTGCAGTTTAATCTATATGCATGCATGTAGTTAGCCATTTTCCATGAATAACTTAAATATGGAAATATATAGATGTTAAAAAAAGATTCCGCCACATTTCATCAGCGTGGTCTCACCATTATCCCAGAATGTAGGTGACTGGATGGTAGCCTACTAATGTAAACACTTATGTAGAAATCCAAAGTAGAATAGAACAAAAACCATAGTGCCACCAGTTTTTATATTTATTTATCTCTTAATATCCTTAATGAATCATTTAGTGTGATATTTAGTTTTAATAAAGATAACTGGGCTGTAAGACGCACAGAGACACGGCATGGCTGTCACATATCTTTCCTTTTCGTTAGTCAGCACATCATCACCTTGCACGTATTGTGTAGATAAGTAAAGTTTGGAAATTAAGTCAGGCAGGTTACACAATCATTAGCAGAGGTGCTGCTTGTCAACAGTCAAGGCCGGCAACTTCTTGGGGCCCGAGACAAACTTTTAACCAAAGCAGGGGCCCAAAATGTGGCCTAAATTTGGCAATGATCTCCCTTCTGACAGCACTCACTCTTCTTGACCTGCTAAGCGTTGCACCCATTATTGCTGTGAGAGTTTGTCAATAAAGAAAAATAAGGAGGAATTATCTGTCAATCGAAGAGAAAAAAGAGGAGGAGCGTCAAGACACTGGCAGACTTGATGGTGATGAACACCAGTTGGAGGGCCCCCCAAAATCTTTTTGCCTAGGGTCCTAATAGACTCTAGAATTGCCCCTGGGCATTAGATGGTAAATGGACTTGAGCTTATATATCACTTTTCTAGTCTTCCGACTACTCAGAGCGCTTTTACACTGCAGGTCACACCCACCCATTCACACACTGATGGTGGTCAGAGGTAACTAATCCCATTCATACACTGCCACCAAAGCAGAGGGATTGGGAGTTGGGTGGCTTGCCCAAGGACACATCGGACATGTTGCCCAGCTGGGGATTGAACCCTCGACCTTCCTGTTGAGGTGACGACTCTACCAACTGAGCCACAGCCGCCCATTAGGCCTATATTTACTTGTAATTGGTGCACACAGAGTTTGTCAGGATAACATGGCCAAGAATTAAAAGTTGTCGTTCATTTATTAAACTTCTGATTAATAATATCCTAGACATAAGGGAGACTGTGGACTGATATTAGCACTCTGATATTTATGAAGAAATCAGTATGGGTCCCGTAAATGTAGATACACTCGTGCGTACAATGATGAATGTGAATTGGGCAGCAAGGCGGTGTCATTCTCTCATTTTACTTTTCTTTGAGACCCTCCTGCTGCAGTAAACAAACAATATTCTCTTCCTGACTTCCACCTTGTTCACGAGCACATCCATTTCTGGGTCAGAATGTTAATTGACTTCCTCCATCTTCTTAGTCTATGAGCCAGTCCAGATTTGCCACGGAAGGCAAAACTTAGTAATCATTTTTGAAAATGGCGTTAGGTTTTAGGGTTTTAATTAAACACAGTCCAGCAATTTGGTCACAGTACTTTGTTAAAAGTGATGGTGCTGCTCGAGTAGTGTGCCATCTAGTAACCTACCTGGTAGTGTTTGCCCACTGCAAGTTACCAATGGTATGCACCCTTCAAAGGCAAAGTGCCTACACAATCTGTCAGTAGACAGTCCCTACTATCTGTGCTGTATACTGTTAGTACCTACTGTCCAGTAGGCGCGCACAGTGGGCAGATATTTGTTCCTACTTTGTCTGATTCATTCAGTGTGGAAGTGCCCGCCTCATGTTATTGACACTCCAACTCAGATGTGATCTGCACGATGGCTCAGTAAATAATACAAAACTTCACATTGCATGTAAACAATTTAATAACTTAACATTTGAAAGGCACGTTACCCAAACCAGCTGCATCCATCCTTGATTTTGTTTTTTCATCCTCATTTGTTTTGATTTAGAGGCGCACGTGAAGTGATGTTTTACATTTAATTTCGCACAGCATTGTGGGTGTTGAAATAAAACCCATTTCCTGGAAGGATGCATCCAAACCATACTGCACAAAACCTGGAGGTTAGTATCCATACTGAAATGTTCAGTCTACTGAGTTGGACCCCAAAAATGGCCACTGAATGACCACGAGGGTTCAGTCTACTGAAAAGTCCGCACTCTCATGAGCGAGGATCGAGGAAATAACTGAGGAGCTATGAACAAGAGGTGCATTCGAATTGTCTTTTTTTGCTTAGGAAGGTTCCTAACTGAGTGAAATGACCCCCACAATTCCTTGCGGCCGCAACATTTAAAGCGACTTGCGCATACGACCGTTCAAGAAAACTAACGATGACTGACTGAAGGAATTGTGGGGCGGTATATCTTATCTCCTTTGGTAAAGGATGGTCCAGTGTATCCTATGCTAAAGGAGGTTATAAAGGAAGCATTGACCCACCTTTCCTTAGCTTTTAGAACATTTTGAACAGACCCGCCCCCGTCTCGAATATCACTCATTGATTAGACGCTGCAGAGGATCAGACTTCAGTGAAACTTATCAACATCAGCTGGATTTAATAATGGAGAAAAGACTGTAAACATCCGTCAGTTTGTAAAGAGTCGGTCTGTGACGAGCTGGGATTAAAAAAGTGTTTGACATGAGGATTAACAACAATGTTTTTTAAAAACAATAAAATGGAGGCCGACCACTCCCGAGTTATATTTGATTTGATTTCCGATTCACCATCAAACAAAAAGTCCGTTAATTTTAAGTGTTATAGTCTAACCAAAGGATCATAAAAGACTCTTTAATTATTATCACTCACGATTTGCCCTTTTTAATTTTGAGAATGACATCTGACAGAGTGTGAGTCGTCTGTCAGTAACTAACGCGTTTTACATTAATCATGATCATTAGCCTAATGATCGTAGGGTTTGAAAATGTTATGTGTAAAAACGTGTAGGCCTACATAATTAATCTGAAATATGTTTTGTCTTACGCTAAAAACAAAGGTTATTAAAAGGTAAAAATGGATTACAAGATTTGAAAAAATGCATACGTACATGTTAAAAGTCATTGGGACAGTGGAAAAGTAATTATATAGTGAAAATACAGTTAATTGCTAAAAGAAAAAGTTAATTGAGTTAAAAAAAAGAGACCCCACTATATTTTTTAAGCTGAATGTGTCTAAAATAGCTATTTAAAGCCAAATTTCAGTGCACTGAGCTTGTTACAATGTTATTGACATACTCAATCAGGTCACTAGAGGGCGCATGGCGCTCGTGAGGAGCATTAGAGAGGCAAGTATGGAGGACTAAAAGTGCCTAAATGAAATATATAAATATATAATTAATTAAATCATTAAATGTGTCATCAATTATTTAATATTGGAAATAAATCAACAAATATATAAATAAATGTGTAATTATTTAATTAATTAAATTCATGTGTTATTAAATAATTAAATAATTATTTAAATGTGTCATTAATTATCTAAAATTTGTAATATATAAATAAATAAATAAATAATTTATGAAATACATAAATAATTAAATAAATGTTTAAATAATTATTTTAAATGTTCATTCATTCTATGTAAAAACACATCTATTTATTCCACTATTTATTTAATTATTTCATGTTTCCTGCTCCAGCAGTGCATCATGAAATAATTTTATCTGTCATCCTCTCCCATCAAACTCAGTGGGCAATGTAAATGTAATATTAGTTACAGAGAAGATGTATGTTTAATATGTAAAGGAAACCAAGAATAAATCCTGCAGCCGAGCTGAACGCAAGTCTAACTTCGTTTCCTCTTTGTATTTACAAACAGATAGACCACTGCAAGGTAAAGACACACTGGCACCCCTAGGCCAGGTCGGGTGAGCAACATATGCATCCTGTTTTGTGGAAAATTTGATCCAAATAAAAAATTGTCAATAAAACTGAGACATCCTTAGTGTTTATAAAATACAGAGTTTACTCTCAGAATATCAGTTTGTTTTAGCAGACTGCAGGTTGTTCTTCATGTGCAGGTGTTTGTTTTCAGGTACACAGACTAAACATCGTTACTGTGTGTATTTTATTAGAAATAATACAGTGTGTATTTGTGCGGACATAAACAGCTGTTAAAGCTGACTGACAGCTGAGCGAGGATCAGCTGATGTCATCATCACAAACAGACGTCGATTCACCTGATGCTACAGAGGAAAAGACGTCTACTGTCTCTTAATTCATATTGCCTCATTCCTCTCTCCTCTGTTTTGTTTCCTCGTGTCACTCCATGAATCTCTTTTGGGAGGGACTAAGATGCAAGTGGAGGAGGCAAGTGGAGGACACTTGGATGCAATTAAGGGAACTGAGACATAGGCTACCCACAGTCTACAAAGCACTCAGCCATGATATCCTTAGTAGACCGCTCTTGTTGCATTGAAATGAGATAATCTAGCCTACAGAGGATTTAGCACTTGCATCAACAGTTGTCCCCAGCTCTACACTTTTGCTCCTGAGGGCGCACTCACACTAGGCAATCTGTAGCCTATGTGCCTATAAGCACACTTTACCCCGTTCTGTTTGTTTGACTACTGTGAGTGCTCCGATCCGTGCTCAAGCACTGTATACACTTCCTTGTCACTGGCCCGCTTGGAAGAGGTTTGCTTCGGCACGGTACAGTTCATGCAAGAGCACAAGCACAGGTACACAACATGGACAGCCTCCATTATCGAGAAATCCCGGAGTATTAAACCTGTATCTGACAAACATTTTCATGGGCCCTCCGAAGAATGCAGCCCCTGAACTGGGAGTTCAGAATTAGGCAGTGACAGATAATAGGCAGGGTAAGATGTCCTACTGCTGGTATGATTGGATTGCCCTTGCCTAATTGTGAGTAGCCTATACCGCAGTTAATGACTCAAGTCAGCTGCCCCTAAATTTAACGTATTCTGATGGAGCATTTACATGCTCCGGACTCCAAAGCCAGCAAGATTAACAGACAATTGGAATAAATAGTGTCAAATGTAGTAACAATTTTGACAGTGGATTACTCAAAAAGTACACAGTAAAAGTACTCTAGTTCTTGTACATGAAGTCTAAGAAGTACTAAGGCAAACTATGTCAGGAGAATAATAGTGTACTGACTTTGATGCCTGTTTTTACCAGACATCATCTGCACAAATCCAATTTAACACTATCTGCAAAAGGGACATAGTTCTCTTTATTCAGGTTTTCCAGGCGAGGAGTGTTTATAAAACTGATCATGTTTAGTTTAACTTGAAGCCAATCACTTAAGTGTATTGTCTACTCTTCGCCCATGCTAGAAGCTAAAACAGACCCTACTCTTGAAAACGGTAGCTGATTGTGAAGGGGTTTATTGCCTACTTGAATGGAATTGCAATAAGTAAGCAGTTTATATCAGATTAAAATAATAAGATGCTTTCAAAACAGAAATGCCAGTGACAGGCAGTTTTCTCCTTGTGGTGTGATTTGAATTAGTCTGCCAAAAGGTTCTGCAAGTGGACTCTTGTCTAGCTAAGTGTAACACACTGTTACACAGCGTTCCTATTTCTGAAAGAATGAGAGAAGTTCGTTCCGAAGTCTTCATCTCCACCCTTTAGAGGTTCAGTTTTATCCCCCCCCCCCAAGCTTTCTTTGTTCAGCAATCATTCATGGATGAATTAAACACAAACAGGAACAAAAGGAAACATAAGCTTAAACTGAATAGGTTTAAAACTGAGGCTTTGTGGATACTGTGAGCATTGAAAGCGATTCTATTTTTCCAGTCTTAATGATTAAAAATATGACGGGGGGCAGCAGCCCTGTTACGACATGTCGTAAAATTTCACTCAACAGCAGACGCAAACTGAAACGTACTCCACTACAGATACTCCAAGCTTGGACTGTAAATATTACGGCTGTAAGTCGTCTATCTTAATTTTTATTTTTGTTCTTGTACTTATCTAGTTTCGCTAGGCGTCATAAAATACGAATTATGATAATGGATGCCCTAGAAGATGACATTTTAGATTTTAAAGACGACCAAAACCACAACTATTGTGCAAACATCAGCGGCAGAACCCGCACTACACGAAGCCAGGGGACGGATTCAACGGATGCCCAAGCGCCCGGCAGTCTGTCGGTGCCAGGTGAAACCCCGGGGTGTAAGCGAGGGACTTTGTCTGACAGTAAAGGACTGACAAAGTTTACAGACTCGGATAGAGACTGTCAAAGCAGTAAAGTCAGAGAGACTGCTAACATGGCTCCGCCTTCTACTGTCGATGGAAAACGTACTATCGACTCTCCTTCCAAATTCCGTAAGTTCACGTAAAGCAGGCAAAGTGACAACAAGGCCTGGTTTCTTGTAGTCATATTCGTCCTCCCACAACATTACACCTACACATGCAGATCGACTGTAGGAATGTTGGCCCCGAAACATTGATTGTATTTTTATGCGTCATTGTGACCCTCACCGGCTCTCCTCTCTCCGCCCAGTTCTGAATGCAATGGCTGTAGAAGACTACCGGAAAAACCACTGGCCAAACCTCGAAAAGGCAATTGATCGTCTGTTGCTTTACAATCCAACAGACCACATCTCTGTTTCTTATGCTCAGATATATAGGTAAGACAGATGAAGAGTTGGGTGTTTACAGACCGCATAGCTGAGCTTGGCCAGGTTTTTCCCTTGTGTGACTTCTTTAGCCTCGAGGAGACCCCTTTAGATGACATATGCATCACTGTTGTTTATTAGTCAAGGAGTTTCTCCTCTGCCTTGTTTTCCTAGTTACGTCTACAGGTGTGTTTGTCAGCAGCACTCAGAGCTGCTCTACAATGATTTGATAATGAAAATAACAAGCCATCTGCAACAGGTGTCAATCCATCTAGAAGTAAGTACACATATATACACCTGTAATCTGCATATGTTATTAATATATAATAAAGAAATTAGAAAATGTCAAATTGACTGAGACCAACTATTGTTTTCTAGGCTAGCCCACCAGGGAATGTCATCGAGAACTTTAACGATGCTCTAACCCAATACACAGCTTCTCTACAATGTATAGTTCCTGTATTCATGTACTTGGTAGGCATATTTTTCATTTGTCTTTTTTTCCCCCAAAAATATCTGTTGTTAAAGCAACATAGAATATTAACTGAATATCCTAGAATGCTCTATGCCACCAAGCCCATTCTTTATTGTTGCTTGTAAATAACTTTGATAGAGAGAGACAGACAGACTGATAGATAGATAGATAGATAGATAGATAGATAGATAGATAGACACAACACTTTGATAGCAGCAATCCTGTACAGCAGCGTAACAAAATGTGGTTAAATATATACAAATATATTCCTAGTTATGTACTTAAAAGAAAATCTGGTTGTGCGAGATTGAGAGTGTGAAAGTGAAAAAGCAGCTATGATACAGAAGACATTACATTGTTGTTCAGTGAATGAATAGATAAACAGTTGTGGTGACTGAATGAATATATACAGTTTTGTACAGCCTTATCATTTTCTTTTAATTTGAATCTTTTCAGAACAAGTTCTACATCGAATCAAAGCTCAACAGCGACCTAAGAAAGGATCTGATGAAGTTGTTTGCTGATCAAGTTGCAGAAAAGCATGTGAACACACTGATGTGTGAGTGTATTGCTTCATTTGAATTACCTATTCTTTTGAATAAAATCTTACTTTTCCCATTTCAAGGATGGATTATTGTGTTGGCCCAATTTGCTGCTGTTACCAATCCTGGAATTTTGGTTGATAAGGGATATGCACCAACTCAAGAATTGATTCCTTTCTAATGTAAATGCTTTCTGAAACATGTGGTTTAACTAATTTTTTCTTGTTTAGCTCTTCTCATCAAAGCTCATTCGATGCCTTTTCAAGTACAGCCATCTACAATGGCCAGCGTGGTTAAAGGCCTCTACAGCCTACAACCAGGTGAGCTATATTCTATGCAAACCTCTGCTTTAAGCTTAGTCAATTGAGATGTCTTATTTTCATGTAAATGCATTAAATTATAAAGAGAGTATCTATATTAAATAATAATATGACAATATACTTTATTAGTCCCACAAGGGGAAATTCAATTTTACACTCTGTTGTTGAACATGAACACACACAGAGGCTGAAATACACACACATGCACAAACGGGATCCTATGGACATGCACTAATAGAGAGCATAGAGAGGGGGCTGTGAGTGGAACCCTCCAGCTACCAGACCAATTTCCAGACTTGGTCCGCACCGGGACTTGAACTGGCGATCATCCGGTGCGCAACCCAAGCATCTAAGCAGCAATATTGCATTGAATTATGCAAGCATGCTTGAAAAAATCCACAAAAACCTGTGTAACACCACGATTCAGAATAGGTCTGATGCAGGCCTTGATACAACAGATATTGCTGCTGTAAACTGCAACAAGTGTGAAAATGATCTCTGGAGCTTTTGGCAGTGGTGACTGGAGTTGAAGGAACTATGTCCTTGCCATGACAAGCAACACACCTTTTCTGAATAAAAAATGCAATCCTTGAAGAAGTTTCCAAAGTCGCAGTTGCACAAAATTTGGCAATGCAAAACTAATATAAATTATAAGCCTATCTAATATAAAATAATATAAATAAGCCAGTATTTCAGAAGAGTGGCTGGTTGAGCAGACTGCCAGGATGGCCAAATTGTTTGTTGGATCAATGCTTTGTGAAACATTATTAAAAAAGAGTTTAAACAAGCTGTACCTTTTATATTGTCATGCTAATTTGTTAAGTACTGTGGCTTACTTCAGGTCCTGATAAATGGACCCTTGAAGGTTGGTCTCAGAAGGGTTTGTTGTTACTCTGTCATGCAAGATATTACAGGTTGTAAACTATAGATTGCTTTCACAAACCTTAGGTATGTTCACTTTTTGATTGTTTGACGGCCTACTTTGTGGCCTCTGGTGCTTTCTAACAAGAGTCTTATTGGAAATGTTGGTATCCTCTTTCAGAGTGGGCAAAGTTAGCCCCAGCTCTCTTCTCTGGGTTTATTCCCCAAATCAACCCACCAACTGAGGAGTCTCTGCTGTCTGACTATGCTGCTTATGACAAGAAGCTGCAGATGGAGCTGTCAATGAATGGATTTCCCCGGTCAGTTTTTTTGGGCTTCTGTCTTGGCTAGTTACAAATCACAGAACAAAAAAACCTAAATAACACTTTTCAGTACACACTTAACTGAAAGTCACTGATTTGCTGTGGGTTTTCTTTTCCAGAGGTGACCAGTCTCTGAAACGGACCAGTGATGACTCCTGATAGCAGAACCACCTTCAATAGAGTTGTTGAAGATCTACTACTGTGCCTCCTACATATTTATCACATGCAAGGTGGCTCAATGCAATAGTTGTAATATTGACAATGTATCAGTTTAACATCACTTGAAGGGTAATAATACTCTGTGAACAACAAGAGATTATGATGACAGTTTTGAGCAGCTTCATTTACTGCACTAAAAAGAATCCTCATAAATCCAGCTTCAGTATTTGTGGGATGCTGCTGAGATTGTTTTCTTCACTGTCTAATCTGAAGAGTGCCTTCAGTCTCTATTCAGATCAGAGATCCTTGTGAAGGATAGGTTACTATCAGTAAACCACCCCTAACCTTTCAAATTGATTTTCTTTTTATTGACTGGGCAAATCAAGGCTTTTTATTGCTGCTTATACTACTGTCAATGTGAAAAATACAAATGCCTCAGATTCACACGTTATGTCTGTAATGCAGTGACAACACTTAGTCTAATTTCTTTCAAGACTTGTTTAAGTGCTGTAAACCGCTGACATCAAGTACGATTTTGTTCTTCATAATGCCTTTACTTCACCAGGTTTCCTGTTTTCCAAAGAGGATTTGTAATACATGTTTTCTTTTATGTATTTATCTCACTGAGCCATTTTCATTGTATTTAAACTTCAACATTCTGAGATTTGGTTGGAACAGTTTGTTCTTCAAGTGGAATTGAAACACTTAAAAGCAAATATAATAAGCATTTATCTTGCTAATTTTTAATGCTGTATTTATTTTTTTAACCACAGCTGTTGAAAGGGTACATTGCCATTAGGTAATGTATGTATTGCTATTGGAAATTAATAACTGCAATATTATTATGAAATTAAATCAAATTAGCTTTTAAACCATTCATTCAACTAGGTTATCTCACAGCTAACAGATAGGGCTGCAGTCTGCACCAGTAATATGACAATATCATGTCACAGTGCATCAGCCTATAATGACCCTTATTTTAGCAGAAACTCAGCAGAGAAAATGTGGACAAAAAGTCTGTTTGGATTGGCTTGAACACACAAACACTTAAGAGACTGACGTTCAAGTCCTTATACCATTTTTAAAAATTATTTTTGGAAAGAAAAGAGCAAATACAGGTCAGAGTGTTATCTTTTAAAAGTGATACATCATCTGTTGAATAGCCATGTTTTCTATACTCCAGCAGTGTTCCTCTTGTTTTTACTCTTCGGTAAGCTCATTTCTAAATTTTGCCCATCCTGCTCCATTATCAGGAACAAAAAAGTAAAAGATGGAATGTTCTGGCTTATTCCTTTTATTTGGCATCCATTACACTTAGTGAAAAACTTCTTTGGATGGAAATTGTAAAAACCAGGCCACCTGGACTTACTCATTGTTATATTATGTTACAAAAGAGCAGATAAAAGACCTTACTCATTTTTAAATGATGCAGGTATAATACCTTACAGCAGATCGATTATTTATTTTAATTTGAAATAGTCTTCATACACTAGGCAGGTACGCCATAAAAATATAGAAGATAAGAAGTAGGTAAACCCATTTACCATACTATTTTGCATTTACTCCCCCAATGCACACATATTTTCCTGTAGTCATCAGCTGTTATCAGCTTTTTACACCTATCCAATAGCACTGTTACACAATCATTGTTAGCCCATCATATTAATGCTGTCTTTTTAAATATGACTTCCCTCTGCCTCCAGTTCATTCATATCATTGTTATGTGCGAACTTCTCCATCAGCGATGTCTGCACAGTCTTCATAGATTCATCATCCTGCAGATAGCCTACATCATCATCCAAGACCCCCCATCAGCATGTCTGCACTCCAGGGGGGAACATACAGTAGTTTGCTGCTCTCAGTGCAGACACCCTTCAAGGACGATATCTCCAGTTCAAGCGCCAAATACTACTTTATGACTATAATTTATACATTATCTTATATAAAATAAATCATTAATTTCTTGTCTCTACTGGTTGACAGATATTAAAGACATCTGATTTTAAAGTATTTTTTTCTAACACTAATACCGCTTGGCCTATCAGATATTTCACCACTTGGATTGTCTACAGTGCATCAAACATTAGTGCAGTTAAAATGTGTGTAAGAGTAAAATAAGGGGATTCCGACTGTAGGATGGACGTTTTGATGAACCACTGGATGAGGAATTCCTTTACACCCCAGCCAATAAGCAGGGACGCCACTCGGTGACATGGGCCTGGCCTTCCCAAAATAACCTGAAACCAGTGCGCTGACCAGTGTTGTTACTTGTGCTGGTGACAGGTTAGCCTAGCTTGGCTCCACATTTCTCGTTCACTCCAAGGTTAACTCGACAAAACTGTCCTGAGCTGCTACCTGCGACCAAGATTTCTCCAGGTGGCAGCAACCACAAGATTGAAGAATCGTCCTCTTCAAGCACAGGTGCATTCCCCGTCCTTTCAAGGGGCTACCTATGTTTCATTCGAAGGTAATATATATCACGTCCTATTTTAATGCTTTATAGTGTCTCAGATTGTGTTTGACACAAGTCTCAACTTCTGTGAATCTCATCAGGACACATTAAGCATTTGACAGGCTTGAGTCTAGCTACTTCTTTTATGTTATTTAATTATCAATTTTTTTAATCTGTAAAGCATATTAGTTTGGGGTCTGCTCGTTTGTATATGTCTAATCTTGCTTAATAACATTAATGCTTGTTCTCATCAGATGTTTACAATAACAAGGGCACAGGATGAAGGGAGCTTTTTTTTTTTGTAGATTTTTCATGTAAAGTGACCCCACGCTATTATTAGATATGACTTGGTGGGCCCGTAGCCTGTTTGAAAAGGATTAATGTACACAACAGCTGCAGCTTGGAGTCTGTTGGAAGGTTTGAGTGTCAGTGGCATATGTGTACCCTATCTCATGTCTGGATACAATAACTTACTCATAATGAGTGTCCAACTGTGTGCAAAGACTTCATGTATTAACATATGAGTTTGACTGGGATGGAATATCAGTAGGCCTATCCAACCAAATCTTGCTCCAGTCAGAACCCGATACCCATTTGAGACTAAAAAGATTCAAATGACTCTGAAATAAAGAGCAATGGTTACCAAATATTCTCTGTTTCAATCCATTCTGTATTGATGTACTTTACTTTAGTATTAGTTAAGGGCCAAAGGCTATTTTGTCTATGAATTCATATATCTCATCTGAAAAGAAAACAGTGAAAAACGGACATCTTGCTTCTTGTCTTGACATTTAAAAGGAATCTAAACAACAAATATTTTTGGT
This sequence comes from Labrus bergylta, assembly GCF_963930695.1. Taxonomy (NCBI): domain Eukaryota; kingdom Metazoa; phylum Chordata; class Actinopteri; order Labriformes; family Labridae; genus Labrus; species Labrus bergylta. Next base: position 788,222 of record NC_089204.1, read on the forward strand.
TTATAAATGACATTGACAATGATAAAACGAAATTGTTGAAAATTGTGTTTTTGTTGATTAACAAATCAATTACTGTAATTTGCTAATTGTATCAGTTCCACTGCTTGCTATACATATCTATTAGAATGATTTCCTATATTGTTTAGATTTCTTCAGTTTGAAATGTAAATAAAGTCAGTCAATTCTTTACAGTGAATTGAAGTTGTATTTTTAAACACGTGGATATTTAGGGTTTACTTGTACTGAATTCTTTGTGGTTGTTTCCCCAGCATGCAAGAACCACCATCACTGTCTCACTTAAGAGAGAGCTATCTGGCAGAGGATAGAGCCCAGCAACACAATGATATGAAGCACTCGGATGCGTCCTCCTCATGCCTTCAGATCTATGGCTCACTCAAAGGTAAGGTGGAGGATCCTGTGGGCCACAATGATCCCCAATTACCAGACCTCTCAGCCTTCCTCAGCCAGGAGGAGCTGGATCAAAGTGTGAACCTTGCCTGCCAGGCCATCAGACACGGGCCTCAAGAGGAGAGGGTCGATTTCAAAGCCTCTATCACACCATTAACCCCATCCAACATCTCCTCGGCCTTGGATTCTAACTGTGAAATCCCATCTGTTCCATTGGTTAGCCATTCTCTTGCTTCATCTGCTGCTCCCGCCACTGTACCCGTCACCAATCCAATCCCGGAATATAGAGATCTGCCGCCAACACAGGAAAACTTCACACCTGACAGAAAGGTGCTCAGAGCATCCACAAGGCAGGAAAGGAGCAGCAGAGACTCAAGAGAAGGCTTCGAGGACTTTAACAGGCCAGTGAGGAATGCTCCTTACGGTCTTGAGACGCAGTCCAAGAAGGAGTTCCTCAATAAGGCAGCAGACTTCATAGAGGAGCTCTCCTCCCTCTTTAAGGCCAACAGCTCCAAACGGATGCGACCAAGGTCATGCAAAACACACAGAAGTAAAAACCAGAGTAAGAGCCCAAATGAGGAGACAGTTTTCCCCCTCAGCCATGATGACAGGGAGCGCACTGTCATGCCCATTGAGGTAAAGAAAGAGAAAACCAGTCATGTTGTAAGCCATAACCCAAAGGTCCAGTTGGAATATGAAATTGGGCAAAGAGAACTCAAAGACTGCAGGATTATGGAGAAGTGTGACACTTTTTCCCAAGAGGTGGAGACTGACAGCCTTGCCTTGACAGAAAGTCCATATCCAGCAGAGCCTGTGTGTGAGCCTCCTCATTTCATCCAGAAACTGAAAAGCAGGGAGGTTCCAGAAGGCAGCAAGGTCCAGTTAGACTGTATTGTTAAAGGATTACCTGTGCCTGAAGTCCGGTAAGGATAACAAGTTTTGATTTATTCTTATTTTTTGTCCTTACTCTGGAGTAATATTTCCTCATCACAAATCGCTCTAAGAAAAGAGAGTGTTGTAACTTTGAAGATTCCAAAGTCCACTTATAATAATGTGATCTTGGGTAAAGATATCTAATAAGGATAAGTATGAATAACACATCCAAGCTAATGTCTTTGGTCTAATTTGAAACAGAAGGACTGCCTCCATGGGATTCACAAGGAGTCTACATTCAATGTGCTGCAAGATAGAAGTGTGTGTGTGTGTGTGTGTGTGTGTGTGTGTGTGTGTGTGTGTGTGTGTGTGTGTGTGTGTGTGTGTGTGTGTGTGTGTGTGTGTGTGTGTGTGTGTGTGTGTGTGTGTGTGTGTGTGTGTGTGTGTGTGTGTGTCTATTGTGTTTTCAAGCTTGGCTCACATGTCCTCACATAACGCTCTTTTCATTAGCCTAAGTGTTATTTCTCCACCCTAGTTTGTGAATATTGCAAAAATGTGCCAAAGTAGTGTTGTAAGATTCATGTCCCATCAATTTGCAGTAGTGTTCTGTCTCTGGAGGTACAATTTAGCTTTGTGTGTATTCTTAGTCTTTATTTAGCATTCTGTGTATATGTATCAGGATCAGCCAGTAACAGTTCCCAGAGGGTAAACAGGCCTGACAGGTGCAGCCAGCAGTGTCTATGACTCACAGACCAGACGATTCCTCTACGACTCATGCTTTTAATTTAGACCCCTACCAATAAGAAATGACAGAGCTTGCCTCAGGCAGAACACTAATAATACATTCCAGGCTATTTTTTGCTTATGTTGTATCTAAGAATTGGTTCTAAATCTTTAGTGCAGGTTTTCACAGAAGCTTCACAACTTTTTTTTAAATACTAACTTTTACCTGAAGAATACTGTTGTGTGTAAACTGCTTTTTAGTCTTGGGTTTCTCATGGTATAGCATAGTTTCTATCTATCTAAAATTTACTTTAAAAAGATTATGTGAAGGCTGCTGCATATGTTGCTGGTCATGACAGCTATAGATAAAATGCTATTATTATATTTTACATTGAATATAAAAAAGCTAGGAAAGGCAGATGCCAGTTAAAAAAATATTTGCAAAGTTTTGACTTTTTATTATCTTAAGAATTCAACATTGTTAAATAAAACATGATAAAATTACACTTCTGATCATTGGTTTGAGGATGCTGACTTGGTGTAGCTTGGTTCAAGCTCATTAATTAAGATGGGAAAAACCATAATTAACTGGGGCAAATAACTGTGTTGCTCATCTTGATCACATCAACTGTTCATTGAAAAAGCCTTTAATCTGGGCTGGCATGCTGCTGTTGCTTCTTGTTTTACAGGGAAAGGGATCAGGTTTGCTCATCAAAACATTTTCTGCTTGGCCTACATAACTCCACTAAATGGCACCGTTCCAAAAGCAAAGATACAACATGGTACCAGCCACATTGAAAAAGTGTCAGAACATAGCAGGAAACTTACAAGAGAACCGTAGGGAGTGGATGGCAAAATACAACTCCTTGAGTTACAGAAAGGTGACAAATGAAAACAAAATTAACAGCCCAATTTGCTGAAATTCATGAGCTTCAGGACAGATATGTTTAAAGGTTTGAATAGGTGTAAACCATATGAATGAGATACACAGATATTGACCCAAGAATCCAATTAAAGGAGGGAATGTTTTTGAAAGGTGTTCATCATTCTGTTGGAGTTTGACAGACTCATGGCTTTTCAATAGTGATGTTGTGGCCATAACAAAACATTTAAAAGCTTTAAGCTGATTTTACTTTGATTTATCACCAAATTGTTAGTATGATTTGAGCAAAAAGGCATCTTAATTGTCCAGTGGAAAATGGCCAGTAATCGTTTGAAAATAAACAGCTAATTAATAATTAATTAACTTTGTTTTTTGTGGCTTATGAGTGAAGTAATCCATGAACCCATGAATCCATGATATTTTACCAGCATTTAGCATGCTGCTGCTGATTTGTTGGCTGTGTATAGTTAGGGGGAAATGCTAAGTTGCACTAAAACTTACAATGATTGTTCTATAATTATAAAGTCCTCTAATTATTGCATTTCTATAGGGAACTAGTTGAAAGATATCTATTAGCTACTCAGTTATAGAAACAAATGACTGTATTACTGACTGCATTACTGTCCCAAATAGTTTATATGAAGTGCTTCTAATATCTATTTGATGCACCCAAAATACGCTATAACCTAGGCTATTAAAAAAAATGCAGAGAAAACATCAAAATTGTAATGTTACATTTTTAATTGTTTACAGTAAAATGTTCACTAGTCTTAATAGTCTGCCACATGAATACATGTGTGCATTTCCGTGTCTGAGACATTGTGCACACACATGCACAAACAAAACAGGAATTACCCCACACCTGTACAGCTAATGGTAATAATGCCACTGTGCTATGTTGTAATAATCCGTTTTCTTTCTCTGTTTTTTACAGGTGGTTTTGTGAGGGCAAGGAGCTGGAGAACAGCCCTGACATTCAGATCATTACCAATGGAAATCTGCACTCTATGATCATTGCAGAGGCATTTGAGGAAGATACTGGACGCTACTCTTGCTTCGCATCTAATTTCTATGGCACTGACTCTACATCAGCTGAGATCTATGTTGAAGGTATTTCTTTTTTTATCTACAATTATATATAAAGCTGCTATGTAGGAATTTAGAACCACTAATAGGTGCACTTCAGCACCATTTTAAACAAAAGCAAATAGGATTGGCCAATCCACCTTAATAAAATGCATTTAAAATGAATTCACACAAGATTATGCTTAAACCTGAAGCTGCTAGCCAGTTGGAAGAGTAGTTCATCTAAGTTTTAAAGTTTAGAGATTAAAAAGTGGGTTTATCTTTGGTTTATCTTCCCTCTTGCTTATCAGCCTGTATGCAGCAGCAAGGGGATGAATAAACCGGCAGACTAATGTAACTAGCCTCTCTTCATCCAAGTTGCTTACTCACACAATAACTTTATGTAGTCTACAATAAGAGGGCAGAAAGAGAGACAATGGAGGGGAGTAACAGAAACAGCAGGGGTTCATATTGGGTGCTTACTTACTTGCTTAACTTACTTCAGTTAAGGCTGAATTGAGCACACAGACACCCAATGCTTGCTGTTTTTTGCTTTGAAGTATTTCTTAGATCCTCTGAGTTACTTAAAGCCATGGAGCTTTTCTGCTATGTATAGCTGCCTATAATATCCAGTAAAGTCTGTTTGGACTAACTGACTGTTCAAATGAGTATGAATGCCTGTGCAATTGTAAATGGTAAATGGACTTTTTCTAGTCTTCCAAGTACCTGGAGTGTAGGATCCTCTTATTCCTGTTCTCCACATAGGTGTTTGTTGCTTTTTCATGTTTAAAATCTAATATAGAACCCTGTAAGTTAAATGCTGAATGATTGAGTATGTGTGCTTTAAACCAACAGGTGCCTCTTCTTCTGATTCTGAGGGGGAACAGCACTTTGGACACGAAGCCCAGTATGTTTTAGTCAAAAGCCATTTAAAAAATAAATGATGTGGGCCTTAATGGAACTCCTTAATGTTGGAATTAATGGAACTAATGGAACTCTCAACTCTGAACATGACCAGTACTTTCTTTTTCCTATAATTTCCCAAAGGTTACAGAGGAAATCCTTGCTTCCATCATCAAGCCAAACTGTTTCCATTGAAGATGAAAACTCTACATCATCCCATCCAGCATCAGCCACTGAGAGACTATCTGAAGAGCACTTCTCATCAACAATTAACCAAATAATCACAGAACCTCTTCTGCCAGTCCAGACAACAGCAACCATAATTCAAGCTCCAGAGGTCTTAAAAACACCTTTGGCATCCAGAGCACACCTTACTTTGGAGGAGACAACTGTGTTACCTGTGCAAGTATTTCCTATCATGTCATCTGGGGATAAAGAACTTTCTGGAGCCCAGGATGTGGCAACATCCGTCTCAGACATATTCACATCCGCTCAACAGCTGACAACTACAGCGAAAGCTTCATTATTGTCTTCGAACTCATTGGATTTGTCTGTGCTCCCTGTTTTGTCAACTCTAACACAAACGCCCCAACCTGAGGTAGAAGAGACATTTCACACAGTTTTCAAGAAAAATAGTGTTGTTTTTTGTATGTTAATCAACATATTATCTGTGGATTTGTATCTTTAGGGTCAAACCTCCAACAACAACTACATTAAAAGGATGAATGGGCAACCCATGATGGCTGCCCCTGCATTCACAAAGGTAAAGTAATTCTCAAAAAGGATGTACAGTGCTACCAACGGTTTTGTCTATTAATGTGACATATAGAATGTCTTTTCAAACTAGATCCTGAAGGATCTCCTTGCATCAGAAGGCCAGCTGGTGGTGCTAGAGTGCCGTGTGAAAGGGCTACCATCACCTCAAGTGGACTGGTACAGAGATGGAAAAATCCTAAAGGACTCTCATGATTTTCGGATGCTGCAAAAAAGTAAACCCCATTATCTTAACTATTGAAAATGCAGATGACCTTGAAGGAGTTAAATCTTCAAAGTTCCTCCTGCAACCACATTTTCATGCCTTCTTTATTTTTATAAAGCGGTATTTTGAAGTGCAGAGGTTATAACTTTGATTAAATTCAAACTACTTTTTCAATTTCACAGTTCATTGTTTCATAAGAACTTTGGTGCACACAAGAAAAAATATAATCTTCCTAAGTATTAGTTTTTTTTAAAGTATTGACTGTGCATGTGGTTTTGTGTTATAAATCACTTTCGGTGCCCATTGTGAACATCTAAGGACATTATCTTTAAAAAGTGCATTAATATCAAATCTTATCCAAAGGGTTTGTTAAATAAACTCCAAATGCTATAATGATATATATTTTTTTAGATTTTAAGATTAAGGATGTGTTTCAACCAATATATCTTAAAGTTTAAAATATTGTTTAGGCTATCATCTTATTTAACCGATTATTGAAGTTTTGGACTTTCCTCTTGAAATGTTTGCTTATGTGTCATTAAGCCGCCTTAATATTAAAAAATCTGATTCTTAAAGGAAATTAAAAGAAATTGCAATAAACAAATGAAAGTCCTCTTGCAACAACTGATGAGTGATCTATGGTCAGTAATAAAAAGTAAAGTATCAAAGTATAGCGTCTGCTAATCATTTTTGATTTGTCTTTTGTTTCAGAGCCCAGATCTCCACTTGATTCAGGTATATATTTTGTGTTGACTGAACCCCAGCAGCTGCCTGTCTGTACATGCTCATATTACTCTGCTTAGTGTTGTAGTCCTTGGCTAAGGCTTATGCTCTTCTGTGTACAAGTATGAGCCTGTGCTGCTTTTTCCTGGCTCAGGACCATATAAGGTAATCTCTCATCCTGTGGTGAAACACCTAGGGTAGATCACTTCAATCTGCTTTTGCTGCAGATAGACTTTGAGCCCCAGTGACTTTAACAAACCTCAACAAAGAAGTGGTGTCACTGCATCTACATTTTGTCTAGTTCAGTTATAAATGTACATTCATTATTAGGGGTAGAACTTTTTCTAACTGAAAGTAAGCCACCTTCATTATCTGAGCATCTTTTTTTTTACACCATTACTTCTAGACGAAATATGCACTCTAGTCATTTCTGAAGTTGTTCCTGAAGATTCAGGAATGTTTACTTGTACGGCAAGCAACAAGTATGGAACCATTAGCAGTACTGCTACACTCAGAGTCACAGGTAACATTCCTCAGAAAAATACATCTATCATACATAGTTATAAAAGTGTATTGAAATGACTGATATTCATCTCTCTGATTCTTATCAGCTAGTGGCAGCAACAGCAACCATGAAAGGCCTTTCAGCAGTTTAACAATGGAGTCTAGTCAAATCCAAGATCCTTCCCCTAGAGCTTCCACTTCAAACCTTCAAACAGATATTAACAATTCCAGCAGCATCAAGCCACTCTCCAGGAACATCATCCTAGACCCTGTCAATTCTAGCACTCTATGCCTGGAGCCCATCAACAACAGAACCTTCAGTCTTGACTGCAACTGTTCCAGCATGTTGTGTCCAGACACTCTCTGCACCAGTATACCCAGTGTGGAACCGACTGGTCTAAGCAGCAGCTCCTTCCTAAACTCATGCAACACCAGCACCAATCATTTTGATGCTATGTATTTCCAGGAGCAGGTTCTCTCAAACCAGAAACTTTTAGTTTCTCCATGTGTAGTTGGTACTTCAGCTGAGCATGATGGTTTCCGATCTTCAGTAACATCACCTGATACAAGCATCAAAATGAAGGAGACAACAAACCATCAGAAGACTGGCCCTAATGTGGTGCCACTCCCTGATCCCCCTCCAAACTCTTGCTTAAAGACAGGCAATCTGACAAATCAGAAAGACTCACGCTCTAGCTCCAGAGTTGGTCGGCATGTGCACTTCAAACTGCCTGAGGATGAACAAAGTCATGTGTCCAGTGAGTCTGATGAAGAGACCCCTACGATGTCATTCAGTAAAGAACCACCACCACTGCTGACTAAACCCAAACTGTGAGTAGAGAAAAAAAAGTGTATGAGTTATAGAAATTTCACAGCTCTGCTGAAATTCTTAACTAAAATCTGTCAGAAAGGTCTTCAGTGTTGTAAAGCAATATTTTGTAGAGTTTTGTAGAGTTCCAAAAATCATGTCCTTAGTTTGTACTGCTCAAAGCTGTGGGCTGGGAGGTGGGAGGTTCTTCCTGGGCTGGCTCCAGTAGCCACTGTAGTCAGTTGCAATCCATAAATGCATGCAGACTTAAAATGTGGACCTTCAAACTTTCTAGAACAAAGGATGGCATTTTCTACCTGTAAGTTTATTTATTTGCATTCATGGTTATCTGTTATTTAATCTAAATCTTCTAAAGTCTTCTTAATTCTTCAATATTCATGTTGTAAATGAAATCCTCCATGTTTGTACTTGTATTTTGAATCATAGGCTTGAAAAACAAACATTTATACGAAAAAATTCTCCTGCACTATTTAGCCTGGTCTAAATCTGCAGTAATGTATGATAAATGGAAGGGACATTTTAAGAATGTGAGCTGAAAGTGCCCAGAGCCGGAACAGTGTTTTGTTACTAACTTGTTGGAAGCCCATAAAAGGCCATAGTATTTTTCTTGCTGGCTCATTCAACTGGAAACAATTACAACAGTAGACTGAGCCCCTTTCATTTTCACAATTTAAAATGTCATTTTAAGTCTAATGTCATTGTATGTATTTACATGTTTGCTTAATCAACAGAGACCAAGCCCAGCTCCAGCTTCTGCACAACCAAGTCCTTATGGAGCAGCAGCAAGATACTGAGCCCAAACCGACCCAAACTCATATTCAGCCCAAAAGCCAACCTCCAGTCCAGGCCCAGATCCAATCTGATGTTCAGAACTCCAGTGAAAGTCTGCTGTGGTCACATGGAATACAACATGAGCCCCATCTGCAACCTTTTCAGCCCTATCTGAATGCTGCTACACCTCTAAAGCAGATGCCCAACTGTGCATCTCAACTGGCCAACAGTACTTCTGCTCTATCGCTGAGTTCTGGCCCTGAACAAAAAAACGCAATTTCAGACCTTTGCAGTACATCTCTACCTTCTCCCTTTGGCTTCCCACCTTTGATTTCTCAGTCAAAGTCTTCCTCACTAGTAAACGCCCCTCTACCTGCCCCACAGCTGAATGCAGTTCCTCTCATCAGAAACCAGATGAATACCATCCATGCCTCCATCCTCAACCTCTCCTCTGCAGCTCTTTCAATTACCTCAACAACACCCCAATGTTTCTCTCCACCTGCTCCAAAGCTTAGTACAGTCTCTACAGATTCAAGATCAAGCTTACTGCAAATAACATCTCCTACGCCCTTACTGAGAAGCACACACACCTCCCTCACTAACTTAACTGCCACCTCCCACACATTCAGCTATGCCAGGCCTAAAGAGTTCATAGCTGCTCAGACTTTCTCACCAGTCAGGAGTCCTTCCCCAAATGAATCACCAGTCCCACTGCTCCAAGAACTAGCTGCAGAGCTTAACTCCTCTGCTGCCAGCTCCCCTACTCTGCCAACATTCTCCCCACCACCAGGAATCTCCTCCATGAGAGTGCTCAGGTCTCCCACCAGCCCGGCCTCCGTAATGTCCTCACCTCCGCCGGGGTCAACGTTGTTCACTATACCAGCCCAGCTGCCGCCCAAGGCATCCTCTCCCACCTCAAGCAGCTCATCTCCCAGCCCAACTCAAAACCCTGTAGCGTTCTTGAGCTCGGTCCTTCCGTCCCTAACCCCAAGTCAGCCCACCAACTCAATGGGCTTGCCAAAGGGAGCTCCTTTAGGGTACGTCCTATCAGATTAACTAAAATGCTTTAGAGAGTGACAACTTAGGGCATTTTTTGAAAACAGTTTTCTCCTTTCTCTTTTCAGGTTTCGAAAAAAGGTTCCCAAGATGCGTCTCCCGTCAACTGAAGACATGCGTGAAAGCAAAGAAATGATCCTACAAAATATTGAGAAAAAGCTTCAAAGCTTTCAAAGTATTAAAGATGATACTCTAAATGTATCACAACAGCAGGTACTAAGGCATTATTCAGACTGCAAACATATACAAAATAAGTTATTATTTTTGCTCTTACAATTTAGATATCTTGTTTTTGTGTCATAGTGGCAACAGCACAAATCATTTCAAATATTAACTTTTCTGTTATACTTTGGGCCCTCATCATGCATGTTCCTAAATCAGATGCATGATTGTCTTCTATAGTGTTAACTTAGTTTGAACAGTTATTTTGGTGTAGTCTAACACTGGGTTGTCTTGGTGTTAACTAAAAACTTAGTTTACTAAATGTACCTTTAGGATGTGGGTAAAGCAAGAGCATGGGGACAATTTCTGCTGTGTGTCTTTAAACTTTAATGTCCATCTCAACCAAAGTACAACTAAACACTGACAAGTGTGATATATCACTATGCCAATTTTAAACATCAGTTATCTTACAGGCACCATGTCCAATAGTTTCCTTTTCTTAATTAAGTACCTGTATAGAGTGTAAATAAATATTTTTCACCATTAAATCAGGTAATGCAAATTAGGTCAATAACCTGAGGAATATAGGGATCTAATTTTGATATGATAATTTGTATTGTGCAACTTGGGTTTCTCTTCAACATAGCCTATATGGTCTTCAGCCCTGATGTATTTCTCTTTTTATGACTGCCTTACCTGAATGGATGCAATGGACAATTAATACAACAAACTAGTTAAAACTGTTGCATTATTGTTTTCCCAAGATTGAGCTCACTCATATATTCTTACAATATATCATTGATTTCAGCCATTAATTCAGAATTACTACATTTACCTTACTTTTTACATTTAAACTTAGGTATCTCTTTTTAGTGTCCAACAGATATTTTAAAATACAAAATCAAAGAGACACTGAAAATTATTTTAAAGCACAACTTTCAATTCCATGAAAATCAGACATCATTCCTGTATGCACGGTTATCTATCATTGCTTGTTCGTGATTGTAACAACAACATATGCTTGATTATAACTGTAGCATGTGTGTTTATCCATCAGTATATGTTTGGTATGTACAGTATGTGGTCAATGTCATCATCCATCATTATCCTCTCATAGAAGCTGAGTAATGAGGGGAAAACAGGGAGCAGACCCATTGGACCAAACATACCTGCTACTGTCATTAACTTTGATGAGGTACAAGGATCTTTCCGTCCCAAGTTTTGCTTTGCCCAAGGCTGTATGGGTTATTAAAATGTTTGAGACTGAGATTATGAAACTTTGGATATTCACTTACACTTATCTAAATACTAAGAAGAATAAGTACCTTGAACATGAGCATCTGTTAACTTATATATGTTTATATACTAATCCTCCAAAGAATGAAAACTGACAGGTTACATTTTATTAGGCTAATGGCATCCAAAAACTCCACTATTGTGTAAGACTGTATTCATCGCTGTAATGTTTGCATTTTAGAGTTTCCCCAGAAGGCGAGTGTCAGTGTGCAACCCTTTACTAAAAGAAAAGGCTTAGCTCAGAAACCTGCACATTGTCCTTACATATCACACTCTTTAACAGATTCCTTTTAGTTTTGTCTTTACCAATGTTCAATACATTTAAAAGGTGTGGAGAGCTTCCTAATATGAACTAAATATGCTGTTTAAATGTTTAAAACAGTTTCCCTCAACAGCTCATCTTCGTCTGTTCTCTGGTTTACCTTCAGCTTAATATCATTTGGTTGGTTGAAGAAAGTGTTTTGACAACCACGTGTGACACTGTCAGACAGAAGCATCTGCATGCTCTTCATCATTAAGAAGTTTAAAGTCACAATCTGTATCTTTTTGTTTTGATAATTGATTTACAGATTGTTACTTTAATGCCTCTGTTGCTATATGGTGTTAAGATGCATGCTGTCCCACTCCTAGTTACTGCAGCTCTTTCTAAGAACATTTGTTGCTTATCTTAAAGTTAAGGGATCCAAGAGCAATACTGTATGTATTTTATTTTATCAGATGATGTCAGGGAAATGTGCTGTAGACAAAAAAGCAGAATGCAATAACATTAACTTTTCTTATTACTTTATTGTGTTTTCCTTTTCCAGGAGTACCGAGTCTCAAGTTTTGAGCAGAGACTTATGAGTGAGATTGAGTTTCGTTTGGAACGAACACCTGTGCAAGAGTCAGATGATGAAGTGAAGCATGATGATGTCCCTACCGGAAAATGCATTGCACCCATATTTGACAAGAAACTTAAGAACTTTAGAGCCATGGAAGGTGTTCCTGTCACTTTCTCATGTAAAGTGTTGGGAATCCCTGTTCCAAAGGTAAGAGGTAAAAACTCAACCAAATAACAGCAGGACCTTTCTAAATCCAGCTGATTTACCTTTCACATCTTTGTCTCTTATCAGGTTTACTGGTTTAAGGATGGCATACAGATATTGAAGAAGAATGTTCATTACAAAAAAATGAGAGAGGGGGATGGGACCTGTTCTTTACATATAGAGTCCACTACCAATGATGATGACGGCAACTACACTGTCATGGCAGCTAATCCACAGGTAATGATTCACACTGAGCCTCCTTGTTCATGTTGTTAAAACCTTCTCTCCAGCTACAAACCTGACTTGCTATTTGACATTAAATGATCATCAGGGACGAATCAGCTGCTCAGGTCATTTGATTGTCCAAACAGGACCTCTAAGAAACCGACTGACACCTATCCACCCTCAGAGGTTAGTTGGTCACCGTCAGTTCACACAGCACTCCTTAACGATGTGTAACAGGAGGCTAGCTGAACTGCAGCAACTATCGCTGCGTTTATACGAGCTGGGTCACAGATCATATTCTAAGTCATTCTTTTTCTGTTAGCCATTTTCTTACATTTCAACAAGAATGCTAAAATGAAAGTGATAAGTTCTGCAACAGACAAGCAATGTGTTGACGAGTTTGCAGTGTGATCCCATGTATAAAAAGAATCCCTCTGTATCTTGAGGACACAGACAGTTATTGGTAGCTCGCCTTGACAACAATGGTACGATGGGATCATGCACCATTACATTGACCAACATTGATGATTGTGAGTGCAGTGTTGCCCCATAACATGCTCTGCTGACCTCATGTATTTAAGGGTACGGGTCCGTATACAGGAAGTTGAAGGTGAGCAAACCCAGGAGCGCTTTTTTCAGCCTCATTTCCTCCAGGCCCCTGGTGACATGCTAGCCCCCGAGGGAGGTCTGTGTAGACTAGACTGTAAGGTCAGTATGCAATATGTTTTAGCATTGATACAACCAGAAAATGAGTATAGTATTTCATCTTTTTTTTTATTATTTTAGGTGAATGGCCTACCCACCCCAGAACTGATGTGGTTGGTCAATGGGAGACCAATCTATCCAGACCTTTACCACAAGATGTTGGTGCGGGAGAATGGCATCCATTCTCTTGTCATTGATCCTCTGACCCAGAATGACACCGGGACATACACCTGCATTGCAAGCAACAGAGCAGGGCAGAGCTCTTTTACTCTAGAACTTAAAGTAGTAGGTAAGGACTGAATACCATCAATGACTTTGCTGTTAGATGATGAAAAGTAATGAAGTTCCATGTGTTGTTTGGGCCATTAATGTCATATCCACTTTAGAGAAAGAGATGAAGCATCCTCCCAAATTTGTGGAGAAATTGCAGAACATGGGTATTCCAGATGGAACCCCAGTAAGGCTTGAGTGTCGGGTGGTGGGTATGCCCCCTCCAGTTATCTTCTGGAAGAAAGACAATGACAGCATCTCTAAAACTAAGGAAAGAATCAGGTAGATAGGAGTTTTCAGCCTCTCCTTGATATTTCAGTGGTATGTACCACAGCTTAAAAGTTTCAAAAAAGTTTTTATTTATTTATCTGAATTATTTATTATTTTCTATTTCAGTATGACCCAGGATGCAACAGGATATGTATGTCTCCTTATACAGCCAACAACAAAAGACGATGCTGGCTGGTACACAGTGTCTGCAAAAAACGAGGCTGGAATTGTGTCCTGCACCTGCAGGCTTGATATCTATGGTAAATGTGCTGTGTAGCTCTTTAACTATCAGCTGTATTATGACATTTGCATAATTGTTTTACTCAAATGATAACACTGGCTACCTGCTGCATCTTTAGCACAGTGGCATCAGAGCATCCCCGCACCTATTAAGAAGTCTCCACGCACAGGCAGCCGCTATGCTGCTTTGACAGGGCTGGGAATTGACATCAAGTCAGCCTTCTCGACATCAGAGACCAGCCCTGTCCTGTTCTCCAGCTCCCCTCCCGAGGCTAATCTAGAGAGTGAGGAGCTTTGAGCTCAACAACCACTTCAAATTGGTGACCTTTAGAGGATTCCCAGCATATTTTGTCTGTTGTCTAAACTGTAGGAGGTATAAGAACAATGACGATCCAAGCAGATTGTCATGTTATTTTTGAGATTAATTTAAATTGATACATTCAGGATAGAGAGGCAAAGTATTAATGTGTTATAACTATCAACACTGGAAGTGGGTTTGCCAGCATTCCTATCCAAAAGTTATATGAGGAGTTTTTCAAATACAACACCCATTTCCTAAAAAGTTGGGATGTTATGTGAAATTTAAATTAAAAACAGAACATCATCATCTTCTGTTTTTGCAAAACACAATGTTTGCAAAACACTGAAACCCAGTGGTTTGATTGTAGATATCACACAGACAATATATCAAATGTTGAAACAGATATTTACTATTTTTGGAAAAGTAAATGCCCAATTTCAATTTGATACTAGCTATCCCATTGGGCCAGGGTCATGCTTACCACTCTGTTGCATCACTTTTTCTTAAACAGAACTCTGTAAGTGTTTTTGCGAACTGAGGAGACCAATTTCTGTAACTTTAAAAGTGGTATGTTTATAGTTCTTGCTTAATATAAGATTTCATGGTCTCCTTGTCTTTTGTCTATTTGTCTTTTAAGGCTTCATAATTCCCCAAACATTCTACATTCTTGACTGTCCCATCTATTTTGAAACATGATGCCTGCATCAAATTCACATTGGGCATAAAACTTCCCTAAAAAAAACGCCATTTCTCAGTTTCAACTTTCGACATGTTGTGTTTGTGTCTATTTTCAATCAAACATGGGGGATTAATGTAAATCCTCACATTCTGTATGCCACCTTTTAAGGAATTTGTGTTGTACAGAAAAAGACTGACTGAAAAGTCTTAGCTCATCAGCCATCATTGGAGTTAAAGTATGTTCTTTGACTTTGGTTTGAATGATTCACGTTTTACATTATTTGTTAAATAGTAATGTTGATGCTGAATGTTTGTGATCAAATTAACTGTAAGTCCTTTTTACAGGGATACAAGCATCAATTATTTTATAACAAATCATGACTACATGTACTGGTAGCAATAGCTTTCTTACAAAGTTAATAGTCAAAGTAGTTGTGATTGTCCATGTCGAGATGTAGTTAAGTGTTAAATAGACACTTGAATGTGCTATTTAGATCACTTTATTTAAAGGGCTCCAGCAAAATGAGATTTTTTCTTCATTTAACTACATTATTTCTAGACGTTTGTCACATTTTTGCATAATGTTATTGTATGTGCGTGCATGCCAAATGCCTATCATGACCCAATAATGTTCAACAAACCTTTTTTTTTGGTGGTCATAATAATAATATGCTGTTAGTTAAGTTTCCTTCATGGTTAGAGCTGAAACACAAACATGTTTAATATATATATGATCATACATTCTCTGTTGAATGTATTCAAATTGGTTGTTTGGTAGCATCATTTGCTACCTCTTACATTTACAGTATGTTGGTTAAAATCAAAGTTTTTGCTGTCAGTGTTTAGAGCTCATTTTAACTCAACTTGAATCAAAGCAATATTAGCCTTAACTGATGCTAAATTCCAAACAAATTGAACAACTCATAAACCAATTAAGCATTGCTAACCAGTCAAATTAGAGAGGAAAAGAGTTAAATTAGGCATGAAATGACATTCACCTTACGTGACCTAATTATACTCAAAGCCTCATTAGACCAGCTGCCACTAGGCCTACTTGTTTACTCAGTTCTGTATGTGCTGGAGTCATAAATATCTGTGGGTCAAGAACATGGTGTTTATCTGACTTTCTTCTCAAAAGTAATCTGAATTCAATGAAAGTTGAAGTTGTGTAGAAAAAGAAGCAAACTTATTTTGCTTCTTTTTCTTTAAGAGAAGTACAACAACAATAATTATTATATTTGTTTTAAGAACAAATACTCCAGGTTTGTTACAAAACAGCAACCAAAGTCCACACATTAGAGACCAAAAGTATTAGCATGCTCGTGATGTGTTTTTGTATGCTCATTCAATAAAGTACAAGGTTATTTACATTGTCATATTAGATTATTCCTATGAGATTTATAAAGTGAATGCATTGTTACACTTTCTCCAAAACATATGCTTTGTGGTCTAATCTCCATCTCTCCAAGGTTATATGTTTCTCTTTGAGCAGACAGGTCACTATTTAGTTGTAACATATGGCTTTGGGCATGAGGGCATGGCTCAGCCATTGGTGATCAGACTAGCCAATCATGTTAGGGGTGTAAAAAAAACGAGTGGACAACATTGACGGCTGAGACAAGGCCATCAGACAAGGCAAGCAGCAGCTGGCAAACTACATCAATCTGTGATCAATGAACCAACTGGTAGATGGGATTATATGCCTAATTGCACAGCAAACCAGTCCATCCAAAGATGACCAGACAGCCTCAGCTTGTGTCCATGACCCAATATCAGAGAGGCATTATTCTAGACTCTGACAGTTATTAATGATTCATAGGCTGCCTCTTTAACCAAGCTTTGAGTTTGTCAATACAAAGGATGACATCAGGAGATAAAGAAGTTGAAGTGGAAGACATTTTGATCCTTTAATTAAGTAATACCATTGTGATAAAGGGCTCCATTACAAGTCAGCTTACTGCACACACATTTTACTAAAGTTAAAGTGTAACTAAGTGTCATTTCAAAAGTACTCTTAATGTAAAATCTCTTTTTTAAGTTTATAGAATTTCCATATCATTGATGCAGTATTGTTAGAACTTTATATTAATTCTGTAGCTGGTTAAGTTTGAACTACCTTTAAGTGCTGGGTATTTGATTAAGTTTTTATAAGCTTATTATTTTCAAATGTAAAAATTGGAACCTGCATTTTAACAGTTGATAGCTTAATGAATTGGAGTCAAAATATTTCTTTAGTACTTCAGTGGTTCATCAAATTCAATCCATATTTTTTCTAAAATTAACACAATTTGACAAGGTGCAACAGAGGTACTTTTTTAAAGTAAGGTAAGTTAAAAAGAACAGCAGTGATGTTTGTGCTTGCTTTTGGATCATCATCATCAACATCAGTACTTTTACTTATAGAATTAAAGATGTGAATGTTAACAGATGGAAGGATAAGCAGTGTCTGCCCCATTCTCTCGGACCACTACACAGATCAATTATTTATTCCTCGTGATCAAAGGTACACAAGGAACCTCAATGCATCCCACAGACATTGGTTCATTAAAACCTTAGCTGGATAGCTTATCAGACATTACATAACATTACATTTTATAGGGCAATATATCATATTTCACTGGTGCAAAAACTACCCTTTATAAGGTGCAGTAATACATAAGCCATCCTGGCCCCTATTGTTTGAGAACTATAATCCCTCGATTTTCATTTCAAATCGCTCAAATTACATACCACACCTCCACTACTCAGGCTAATCTCAGATTACATTTATAATGCCAATGAGATTAGTTAAATAAGAAGTGAAAGTGACTTCTTGGTGGCTTATGTAACTTTAAAAAACGTGGGAAACATCACAAATAAATGAAGTGACCATTCTGCTAGCATTTTCAAACAAAACTGTAAGTAAGGGTTAGGTAAGTGAAGTTACAAACCTGTTTTTACTACAGTATAGAATATACATTTGATATACCTAATATATATTATACATATATGATATCTATTAGAAACCATTTTTTTCCTTTATTGTAATTTTCAGCAACATTTCAGATCTATTTTCTGTTTTTTGCCAACCACTGGTGAAAATGATATTCCATATTATCTCCAGATTCTGTTATATAGAGGTAAGCCCTTAAAAGCTTTAGTAGTTTTTTCTAGAGATTGAGATTTCTGCTGGAAATGTTAACTTCATGTTAATCTTAGCCTTTTAAAAGTTTGTTTGCAGGGTCAGCTGTGGTGAGTTTGGCTACCAGATGGTAGACCTTTCGTGTTTCACATGTCACATAATTGAAACCACGACCAGATAACTCAGCCAAAGATAATTGGAATTTCATTAAGGTCTGTGTGTGTGTGGGTGTGTGTGTGTGTGTGTGGAAGGGCGGGGGGGGGGGGGTGGGTGTGTGTGGGTGTGTATGCGTGTGTGTGCGTGTGTGTGCGCGTGTGTGTGTGCGTGTGTGTAAGCGCGTGTGTGCGTGCGTGTGTGTGCGCGTGTGTGTATGTGTGTGTTATGAGTGGTGTGCGTGTATATGCCTGAGTGTGTGGGCTGAGAGTGGGTGTGGGTAGTGTGGGCGTGGGTCTGTCTGGGTGTGTTCTTGTCTTAGAAATACTGAGGATATGTAGTGTGTGTTTGTGGTTTGGGGGGGGGGGGGGCTCCACCTGCTGCCACCTGTTCAGCTGTCCTATCTTATAAAAGCTACTTCTTCTCAGTCTACTGTATCACTGACATCTTGGACTTCTTACACTCTCCACTGTTGGGAGTATCTGTACCAAGGACACACAGCTTGGAGCCCACAGGAAGTTCAAGAGGCTGAGGAGCCCTAAAACCACAACTGGAAACTCTTATACATTTATTGGAAGCCAACTGAGTTTTTTCTGATCAGAGGACTTATACTGGTTTGATTCTTCAACCCAAAATCATGAAGTCTCGTCGACCAAGCTGCACTGACTCTGGATCAGAATCTTCAGACCCAGACTCCAAGAGTCCAGAGAAATATGAGACTACCACAAGGCGACGGATGGCTGCCAATGCCAGGGAGAGAAAGAGGATGGAGGGTTTGAACACAGCCTTTGATTGCTTACGCAAAGTGGTCCCCCAGTGGGGCCAGGACAAAAAACTCTCTAAGTACGAAACTCTGCAGATGGCCCTCAGCTACATCATGGCCCTCAACCGGATCCTGACAGACCCAAAGAGGCATAATGCTCCTTACAGGCAGTGGCTGGACCTGCAGTTTGACTGTGATCAGCCTGAAAACTACCCCTGTCTCATGAGGTATGACTCTCCAGCTGGACAGGAATGTATCCACTCTTCGATCTTATATCAGTTCAAGAGCCATATGGTCCACACATAAACAGCTTCCATTTGATGGATAATCAGTCATTTTGTGAATAGAGAGTAAATACAGTATTGCTTTATTTCCTTTTTGTGTTGTCTGCCATTTTTGTGTGATGTTCATACAGGGTTAGCAATATAAAGCATTGTTTTGTTCAATGTATAACAATAAATGAAATATAGTGTCATTATAGACCACTAGATTGTATCAAAACCATAGGCAATTGATGTCTTTTATCAGTCATTGGATTACCCCAAATGACCTAAGAAATAGGCAGTCAGTATCTTTTTTTATCAGATGTTTGATGATGTGAAATGTTCAGTTCATTTTGAGAAATTTTTTGTGGTCTAAGTTGCATTGTATAATGAATTAAACTTGTTTTGCCGAGTTTAAGTACACATTTGTAGAGTTGAAATACCTCTATTGTGATTAATTTTAGTTCTGCATCATAAATAAAAGCTATTTTATACAAAAAAAAGTCTTTCAATTCCTCATTAGACAAATTGTTCAGTTAATTATGATGGTAAAATATGAAAATATATGAAAATTGAAACTATGAAATGTCTTTCAAATTAGATCTACCGTATAGCTTATTATTTTATGCAAAATAAGTTGGTTATAAACTTTATGGCTTATCCAGCCCAGTATAACATCTAACAACAAGAGTAAATTTAAGTAAAACTTCAATTGAAAAAGTAACATTTAAGCCCTAATTTTTATTTCAACTAGGGAAAAAATTATATATAGCACATTCCCCATATTGGATTTGTCAAGTTTTCAAGAGCATCAATTGGCAGGTCATGACATAAAGCATTACCCTGCTATGCACCCCTCACAATAAATCATCCTTTTCTTCTAAACTCCTGTGCGCCAAGATAAGGCACTTTTATGTTAATGAAGGAAAATAATCTAGGCATTTGAAATAAAACAAATTTATGGAGAACCATGACAAAATAACTGAACTACTACAATCTCAGTACCCTTTGCACTAAAACATTCAATACTTCAACATCAGCAGAGATAAAGCAGGAGGCCACATGATTGACACTTATCAATTGTTGGAAACCAACTGTTACACATGCAAATAGTAAACCTTCATCACTGAAAGAGCTTGTTCCAAATGTGAAAACGTTTGAATGGTGACACAAGGCATCACAAATTAAAGGAGGCTGTTTGCAAGATCCTGCCACGGCTTCAGAAAGCGAGCAAAATCAAACTCTATTGTGTGGTAATGGCTGCATGTAATCACTCTGTTTTGAGCCGCTGAAGCATGAAGACCCATAGCTGCACCAAAACTCTATCTGCATTAGGCACAGGACACATACAAAAATACATCATTTGTGTCCAGCTGCAAAAACACTATTCATATGTCATTTATGTTCTAACATGTTGTTTTTAAAACGATCTGTTTTAAATCTGCTCGCTACTATGTCACTATTTACGAATATAAAACAGACATAAAAGTAAAGATACATTTCAATGATTCATACAAAACTAGAGAAAAATTATATATAGCCAAATCTGTAAATTAATCTTCTTTTTAAAATATGAATATCGACCAAAATAATACTTAAATCGTACAATTGTGTTACAAGGTGCTCATTTGCTTTGCAGTACAGACAAGGTAGAAACACAAACACTGACATGGTACGTGATGAAAAATAAAACAGACTAAACATAAGACTAAACTAGGAAACAGGAAACAGGGAACAGGGAAACGAGTAACACTAGGGAAGAAAAAAAAACGTAAACAAGAAAATCTAAACTCTGAAAAAGAAAACCAAACGAGACCAAATCATGACAGACACAGACGTTCTATCTTACAGTTGGCATGTCAAAACCAATAGATGGCAATGTCAACAGTGTGTTATAGTAATGAGGCAGAGGCCATTTAGGGTACTGCAATTATACTCTTCATTAATCCAGTTACAAGCAGCAATAGAGAATCATTGAAAAAAGAAAATGGCTCCATGATATGATTTGCTCAATAGGAGCAAATTAAATCAAATAAGCCAACAATGTTCACCATGTGGACATCTTCTAACTGCAGAACTATTTAGCCAACAAGGTTGAATACAATTCAGGCACATTACTTTAGGTGGGTTTGTAGAATTGTAGTCCCCAACTAAATTCAATTCAATTCAATTTATTTTGTATAGCGTCAACTCATAACAAGTGTTATCTCAAGACACTTTACAAAAAACAGGTAAAATACCTTACTCTTTGTCTGTTAACATTACAAAAGAGCAGGTAAAAAGACCTTACTCATTGTTATGTTACAAAAAGCAGGTAAAAGACCTTACTTATTGCTATATTACAAAGACCCGGCCTATCCATCATGAGCACTTTAGCAAAGCAGCAAAACTAAAGTATAACGTTACTTCAAATTTTGCAGGTATTTAATAAATTTCAGCTCTTTACTCTCAGGTTGGTGTGGGGTTGTACACTTGTTTAGTATGTTTTTGGTGTAGAGTGATTAACTTACATTTTAGTAAATTAATTGTCTATTTAAATGCAACAATGAAAATCCTTACTAACTAGAAACACAATCAACTCTCAAACAACCCTATCACCATTTTGATACAGGCAAAACATTCGATAACACTTTTGGATGCTTATTGGTTTGAAAGCGCTTCATAATTAAGTGAAATGTAAACAGATCAAAAGTATGTCAATACTATTACATCTATCACTTTATACATTTGAATGTGCTATAATTGGGTGTCATTCTAAAAACAACAAAGGCTTCACCAAAGGACCAGAAACTCCGCCCTCAGCAAAGCTGATGTCATCAACTCTTTATAATCAACTCTCCAGCACTGCCTTCACTGATCTGCCTTACTTTCCTCTCTGATCTTAAACCAGCTGTTTATACAGAAAAACTTAGGCATCCAACAGCATGAAGTGCCTGAACAACCGAGCTGAGAGCCACCTGACTGGACAAGTTGAGTGTGAGTTGGACAGTAAGGGCATGGGGGCATGGGTAAACCAGGGCTTCTGCAGCACCACTCCACCCCTGCCCCAAGCTCTAGACACAATCTACAACCCTCAGCCCCTTTTCCAGAACTCTATGGACAGCATGTACCGACTGGACAACCCCAGCCCATTCCCAGAAGGGTCCCCATCTACGGACAAAAGCCTGGCGAAGAAACAAAAAGGCTGCTGCTTTTTTGTCAAAGGTAGGCAGCCAGCAGAATTTCTTTAAGTCATTTGAATAATTTGTTTAATGACTGTAAAAAAATAAACCTCTCTAATTTCCTGACAAAAACAAAGATCTTACTGAAGTCTTTTTGTTTAATCACTGGTTCAGTTTGGGTTTTTTCTGTGATGATGATGGCTAATCAAATATCGACTTAAATAGAATGTTGTCAAGTATATTTCATCCCATAGTCAATGTTATGTCTGAAAATTAATTAAAAGCAGTCTGAACTTTACAAGTAATTCAGTATTTAAATGACCAAATGATATCTTTTTTTTTTTTTTAAATGATTTAGGCTTGTGGGGCACAACATTGACTGAAAACACTTCAAACAACAGGGAACTGTTTGTTCGAACCACACTACGGGAGTTACTGCTCTATCTCTTGTTTCTGGTGGATATATGTCTCTGTAAGTATTTTTCATATGAGGTACTGTAGGTATATAATATACCTTTATAATGTGTATTTCTGGTACTTATGGTTGTCTTAAAATCGATCAACATCACTAACCGGGGGGTTAAGAGAATTTAAATGTGGTTTTGGGTTTGATTCATTACAGAGTATTTACAATAAAGGCAATAATGACGTATTTTTGTGTTTCTTTCTGTCTTTATAGTTTTTGTATTTGACTATATATCAATCATGTTTTGTTTCAGTTATGCAGATTATTTGTCAAAGAGCTCACCATTTTGCTCTATGTTTATGTATAGGGCACTTTGGACTGTTGATTTACCGTGCAATCCCCCCTTTCTTTAAAGCTTGCTACAATTGCCCTTTATTCCTGTGCCTGAAAGCCATTGTCCAATTGAGCAGTAAGAGAGAAAGGGACATGACCACTGCTCTCTTGCCTTTTTGAGATAAGAGCATTTGGTCTCCAACCATTGTCTCTTTGTCTGGTTTAGATTTACTTTGTTTGATGAGGCTATTTGCGCTAGGGTAGTGTTCTTGCTCAACAAACAAATCGTGTCCTCTAATCTGAATCTATTTGACTGCAGTGACATAAAATCAGCCAAACAATTCCTCACTGAGGCTTTATTTATATGGCATCTATATTTCAACCCATATTCTTATCTAGACTGTTGAATGGAACATTTGGAGCTGAGCCAGATAGTGATCAATTAACAATGTAATTACGTTGTATTTCAGTGACATACGGTATGACCAGCTCTAGCACGTACTACTACACTAAAGTCATGACTGACCTGTTTGTGAATACAGCCAGTGAAAGTGGAGTTAGGTTTCAGTCCATTAGCACAATGGCCGACTTCTGGACCGTGAGTATTCCTCCACTTCATTTTTTTCCATGTACACCAAAGGGAGAAATAACTGTAAACTAGAATTGTTTTTTCTTTTTTTCTTTAAGCAAATTAAACTGCAT
Source organism: Labrus bergylta (assembly GCF_963930695.1). NCBI lineage: Eukaryota > Metazoa > Chordata > Actinopteri > Labriformes > Labridae > Labrus > Labrus bergylta. The sequence goes on from NC_089204.1 coordinate 812,013, forward strand.
CCTCCCTCTTTTTTTATAAACAGTATACCCATGGCCCCTTACTTGATGGCCTCTACTGGAATAAATGGTACAACAACCAGTCCATGGAGAGTGGAGACAAGTCCTTTATCTACTATGAGAATATGCTGCTGGGAGTCCCCAGACTGAGACAGGTCAAGATTATGAACAACTCCTGCAAGGTCCACAGCAGCTTCCAGGACGAGATAATAGGGTGTTTTGATGTATACAATGAAAAGAAGGAGGATGACCTTAGATTTGGTCTCTTCAATGGCACTGCGTAAGCCTGCAATTTTTTCTTACAAGGTTGATTTCAATATGTTTGAACAGAGAAAAACTGCAAAAATATATTTGCTCCTCTGCAGCTGGACCTATCATACGGAAAAAGAAATAAAAGGTTCCTCTCACTGGGGATTGCTGACCACATACAGTGGCGCAGGATACTATCAAGACCTGGGTCGGACAAAAGAGGAGAGCACAATCGTTCTGAGGGAACTGGAAGACAACCTGTGGCTTGACAGAGGAACCAGGGCAGTCTTTGTCGACTTTTCAACTTACAATGCAAACATCAACATGTTCTGTGTCATCAGGTAAAAGGAAACAATGACTTCACCCATTGGTTCGGTGTCATCTAATAGTTGTCCCATCTAATAGTTGAACAACATTTTATCTGCTTCTTTCAGGTTGTTGATTGAGTTCCCAGCAACTGGTGGAGCAATCACTTCCTACCAGATAAGAACAGTAAAACTGATTCGGTACATCACCAACTGGGATTACTTTATCCTTGGCTGCGAGATAGTCTTCTGTTTATTCATTCTCTACTATGTTGTTGAGGAGGTTCTTGAGCTACAAATACACAAGTTCTTTTATTTCAAAAGCATTTGGAACGTTCTAGATATTGTTGTCATCATGGTAAGAAAACATTGTTTTTATTTGATTGAAATATGTCCTTTCTCTGTCCTTGGTATTAAATAAGTAAAATAATTCCCCTTTCCAGCTTGCCATCGTTGCCATTGTATTCAATATATTCCGAACCATCAAAGTGGACACATTGCTTGACAAACTGCTGGAGCAGCCTGATACCTATGCTGATTTTGAATTTCTTGCCTTCTGGCAGACACAGTACAACAACATGAATGCAGTAAACTTGTTCTTTGCATGGATCAAGGTAAAGTACGGACATGCTTTAATCAAACACACCAATTTTTCTTTCATCGTCCCCAAAATTATGCACTTTCCTCTTTAGGTTTTCAAATACATCAGTTTTAACAAGACCATGACTCAGCTGTCCTCCACACTGGGTCGATGTGCCAAAGATATCTTGGGCTTTGCCATCATGTTCTTCATTGTATTCTTCGCCTATGCGCAACTTGGATATCTACTCTTTGGGACAGAGGTTGATTCTTTCAGCACCTTCATCAAGTGCATGTAAGAGGTGTCAAAAACAGTGGCTTAAAGGCTTTATATGCGATTTTTTGATCCAGCAGATGTCGCCCTTGAGCACCAGCATGAAACCAAAACAACTCGCAGTGCATTGTTGTGTTAGCATGCTAATGCTAGCGATCTTTATTATGCTTGTATCTTCACACTGCGTGTAAATTTACCTGAAATGAGCATGATCGAGAAACACAGTTAAGCAGTGAGTACAGTATGTTATTGTTCTTTTCTCTAGTCCCTCAATTAAACAACTTTTATACATGGGGGATGAGCCGGCAAGCTGTCCGGGCGATGTAAACAAACTGAAGATAGGACTCTGAAAACTCTGAAAGCATCACAGACAGTGGGACTCGGGTGTTACACCCATTGTAGACAGTCATGACTCAGTTATTTTCAGAGGATATACTTGATTTATATTACATTTAAGTGTGAAAAATCACAAATAAAGCCTTTAAGGAGTACATACCTAGAAAGGATGATTGAGCTGAAATTAATTCATACTTTTTTTTGTGCAGCTTTACACAGTTCAGGATAATTCTTGGAGACTTTGATTATGATGCTATCGACCGTGCTAACAGAGTCCTTGGACCAATCTACTTTGTCACCTATGTATTTTTTGTTTTCTTTGTTCTACTGGTAAGTCATTCCTCTAAACAAGATGATATATTTAAAAAGATGAGTGTGGTCATTACTTACTTATTACGTTAATAAGTAAGTGTTCAAGCAGCTTTGCAGACAGTTCCTTTTCCACTGTGGCTCAGTTGGTAGAAATGTTCGTCTCTCAATTCCCAGCTCCTGCTGCAACATGTCCCATGTGTCCTTGGGCAAGATACTTAACCCCAAATTACTCACAATGTTTGGTGACATATTGATTAGTGATTAGTTACTTCCGATGGTCACTTTACACCTTCTTTACATATCAACCTCTGCCATCAGTGTGTGAATGGGTATGAATGGGTGGGTGTGACATGTGATGTAAAAGCACTTAGCAGTCAGAAGACTAGAAAAGCGCTATACAAGTCCATTTACCATTATTTTTAAATGTATTATTATGGGTCAGTACTCAGCTATTGATTTATTAATTTATGAATCAATGATTTATAAATCAATAGCTGAGGCTCAGTGATAGAGTTGGTCGCCAGACCCCTAGTATTTTATCTGCAGAATATCCGAGTGAGCTGATGTCTCCGCATATACTCCGGAGATTTCAATTCGAGCCAATGGAAAGAGAATGACGTTTATAAACAGTGACCGGCTAAAGTGTCTGCACACGACCACTACGATCTCCGTGCACGTAATTAAACAGCTGCATTATGTTTTCTGTTCGTCAGTATGTTGTTCTCCTCTCTTTTGTGGATGTTGTCATTCCATTGGATTACACATAGCATTGATATAAAGGCAAATATTCTCATTATACCGTTGTGTAGCGGACTCTGTTGCTTCGGCCGCTACTTCCACGTTTATTTACGTCACGTCTTACGTCGGGAAAACACCCCCCCAGGCCCCCGCTGTGAGGAGCATATGTGAACGACTAGGTCGGGAGAATCTCAGAAGAAGTCCTCCTGTAAATATCTAGATATTATCCAGAGTGCATATGTGAAAACGGCTTATGTTTCAAATTAGCTCCTGGATTCACATGTTGAAGCGTCCCTGAACCCTAAATTGCTCCTGCTGCTACACCAGTGTGGGGTGAATGAATTAGTGCAGTTGGGCTCTTTATGTAGCAGCATCTGCCATCAGTGTGTGAATGTGCTATGAAAGGGTGAATGTGACATGTTGGGTCAAAGCACTCTCAGTAGTCAGAAAAATAGAGAAGTGTTATAAAATCCCATAAGTGTAAAGTCCCACCGAACCCCAAAACTGCTCTGGAGCGCTCGCTGTGGGCAGTCCCCTCAATCTGCTGAAAACATTTTTCAGCAGATACGTGTGTCAATAACTGTAACCTTTGGTGAAGCCTGCCACTCTCTGTTTAGATAAATGCCCAAGTAATTCCTGTAGGTAATCTAGAGTTCCTAAAGAAGTCTGTCTTTCTATATATTTCAGAATAAGTCTTCATTCAAGTTTGTCTTTGAATTAATTTCCCCATTTTTTTCTTTGTTTTTATTTGAAATGCTTTGTTTCTATATTTCAGAACATGTTCCTGGCCATTATAAATGACACTTATTCTGAGGTTAAGGAGGAGCTTTCATCCCAAAAAGATGAGCTACAAATTACTGACATCATCAAGCAGGTAAAAGCATTGATTAATGTAATACATTAATTATGTGATTAATGTAATTATAAAAGATAACATTATGAACGCTTAACAGTTCAAATGGGTATAAATAATTTTCTCTTGTAATTCAGCGTTACATGAAGACATTTTCAAAGTTGAAAATTAAAAAGGAGAAAATATCAGATGTTCAGAAAGCACTACAATCTGGATCTGGAGAAATTGAATTTGAGGACTTTAGAGAGACTCTTAAAGAGTAAGTAAAATATATCAAATAGCAAAGAATATAATAACAGAATCTTAACCATTCAGATAATTTTGCAGGATGGGACATGCTGATCATGAAATTTCAGCAGCCTTCTCGCGGTTTGACCATGATAGCAACCAAATTCTGGATGAGGTTGAACAGGAGAGAATGAAAATCGAGCTGGAGGAAAAGAGGGTTTGTGTCAAAGTCTACATCATAATACTGTAGAAATTCAACTTGTTTTCATGTCATTCTTGTAACATTTTTTTTACTTATTTTTATTCTGAAGATAAATGCTGACAAAGTTATGATGTTTTTTCAAATTTGTTTTCAGGATGCTCTTTGCGCTGAACTCAATAATCTTGGAATTAATTACAGGGAAGAATTACTTGACAAGCCTTCTGTTACAGCCAATGAGCAGAAAACCCCATTGGTTCATAACTTTGTGAACAAGGAGACGTTTGTGGGGTTTGAAAAATATATATTTATGAAATGTCTTGAAAATGTTCAAAACAAAAGAAAGAAATGTTATTATAATAAATGCTAACGCTGAATAACTCTTCTTTCACCATGGTAGACTGGTCCAACAGGTTCTCCACCTTGAGAGCACCATGGCAGGGATCACATCCAGAGTGGAGTTGATTATGGAGAAACTGGGATTACAGGAGAAAGCTGATGGAAACGGAACAGCAGGGGAACTTCTTGTTACTAATAATGTGTGCAAAGTCTTGTTGTGAGTATCAAGTGCTTTATTCATTTAAGGCTAGAAAGCTGCTTCATACAAATATTAAGCATTATAGGCTCATTGAGTACACTAAGAAGTGATGCCATGTAAAAACTGGGTTGTTGAAATGGCTGTTGTACAATATGAAGAAAACGTTTATCTTGCACAGAAGATTTCAGCAAATCAAAATAGAAATGTTCTTGGATAAATTCCTTTGAATTCCAAATGTTAATTGTTATTTTTGATCTACCCTATCCAGGGGGAGGAAGTTACCTTAGATCGAAACGTCCTTATCTGTTTGGATAGTCACATCAAGGAGAGTTTGCAGCAACACCATATACAACTGTCATATGTGACTAACCTGAGACATGGAAACAGGAGGATGAACAAGTCACAAAGCAACAATATTTAATGTTTCAGAAATGTTTTCAGTTAGATAAACAATTGACTACTGGCAGATATTCAACCCTGTCCATCTTGAGTAACAGCTCATCATTTCAAGACACTTTGCAAACTGTATCAAGTCTTAGCTTAGAAAAACTGTACGTAAACTTGTTATAGTATTCTCTCAGATACATACAATAAACACTTTGTGTTGTGTAATATAAATGTAACTTTAGATTAGAAAAAAGTTGTGCAATATGAGAGAAATTCACTATAAGAGACTATAAGGAAATATATATAGTACCTAATACCTGAATGTTTGCGAAGGTGGTTGATGTTTAGAAGTGATTAGAAGCAAGTGAGCTGAAAGCTCCCAGCTCATTTGCACATTAAGGGCATAAATCGTTTGCATAATTGGTGATTTGATGCTTTCATAATAATTTGACAACAATAACTTTGTCCATCTCTTCAGCTGCCTAAACTGCATGCTGTTACATAGCAATGTATGACAGTGTCCAGAAGTTTTTATTCAAAACTGAACTCAAAAACAAACAAAACAAAACCGGAGGTATTACTGCAATGTTTTATTTATTGGGTCATTTTAATTCAAAGTTTATACTTGCAAATCAATTAAAACAAGGTTAATTTTGAGCAAACCTATAGAAATACATTCATGTTTAAATTGAAAATTGCATATTGTATCAACAACCTCATTTTAATAACTGTAAAAAGCATTACTAGGTCTGTTAGAATTTTACAGTATGTATGCTTATGTATAATGAACAACTTGTGTCCAAGTATTGTATCAGTGTCCAATAAATGCACGCACCACCTAGATTTAAATGTTGTTTTAATTGTGTAACTTACTGCGATCTTCCCCTTACACAGGAAATTCATTCCTTCCGGTTATATTATATCACTCTTGTTGGTCAACATGCACATTATGTTATGCAACATAAAGAACATGTTGGTTCAAGCTTTCTGCTTATTCCCGAAAATGGCACAAACACTTAAAAACAGGCAGAAACTCAGAGTGGGAAAAAAAGAAGAAAAAAGTGTGATGGATAATTATAAAATCCCCCAACTGAAGACATAATATTTCAGAACATTCTCCCAATTATAAGTAATGTTTCTATTCATGCTCTGAGCCGACATGATTTGTTACATAACACCACCTTTTTTTTTTTTTTTTTTTGTAATAAATCAAGATTAATGGCTAGTACAGCAGGAAAAAGGAGTGACTTTAAAGGAGGTACAATACATTGTACAGAATGGCACATTATCAAATAAAATGTAAATGGGGAAAATATTACTTTTACTTTCCAAGTATTTTTTCAACAGCTTACCTTGAATATATAAAACTATTCAGAAAATACTCAAGAGAATTAAAGGGCAGAAAAGGTGCCCATCAATTTGTAGTATGCCTAAAACCTTTGAAAACTTCTCTTTACACAAAACGGAAAAAGGGCACAGCATTATGTTTTACTTACACTGAGTGTAAGGTCTATAGAAAAATAATTTCAAAGACATTAGTTGGTGGATGGCCTGCCCCCCTTTTCTGCCTCTTAAAAGGACGTTTTTTTCTTGCCACTGTAAGTTTTGCTAAATGTTGCTAAGTGCTATGGTCATGATGGACTAACCATGGGTCTTTGGAATATAGCAATAAGTAAGATGTTTTACCTGCTTTTTGTAACATAAGAATGAGTAAGGTCTTTTTCCTGCTCTTTTGTAACATAACAATGAGTAAGGTCTTTTACCTGCTTTTTGTAACATAGCAATAAGTAAGGTCTTTTACCTGCTTTTTGTAACATAGCAATAAGTAAGGTCTTTTACCTGCTTTTTGTAACATAGCAATAAGTAAGGTCTTTTACCTGCTTTTTGTAACATAGCAATAAGTAAGGTATTTTACCTGCTTTTTGTAACATAACAATAAGTAAGGTCTTTTACCTGCTTTTTGTAAAGTGTCTCAAGATAACACTTGTTATGAATTGTCGCTATACGATTAAAGATTGATGGAAAAGAAACAAAAAATAGTTAACCTGCACTGTCAATAATATATAATAGGTTATAAGTCCCACTCAATTGAAAAAATGGATATTTTCAACATAAAATGTCTTACCTCAACTATATTGACTTGTATCAATGCATATATTTAAAAGTTACATTGACATTCAACATAAGTAAGTTGTAAATAAGTTCAAAGTCAATCACTGTTTAACAAACAAGCTTTTATAAATAATAAATCTATAAATAAATCTATTCTACGCAAAACTTGGGTGTAGTTTAAAATCCATCACAACTCTGGAGAGAACATCCCGGTCACTAACTAGAATGTAGAACCAAATTCTCTCTCTCTCTTTTTTTGCTTTAAAGCGTGTAGATAATTGTTACTGTAGGCTACATAAAATGTACCAGAGACATATGCAGTCCTGTTTAAGTCTCATTTAAATCCATAGTTATTCATACAAATAGTTTCTACAGGTTAAACTACCATTTAGAGGCCTTTATTCTATATCAATTTAGGACTAGATTTTAAGATGAAGCTAAGCCAAGACCAACTTTTAGTAGGTTGGTTCATTCTTGTGGCTCACAGCAGTCTGTAACACATATTCACAGTGACTGTTAATACTTGATCTATACATCACTGTCACCACTGTATACTGATACTGTTAAAACCATGAAAAAAGGACTTATCAATGCATGTCACGTAAGCAGTGTACTGATTTCTCTGGTAAAATATGGCATTTTGTTTACTTAAAGATGTCAAAGAACACTGGAAACTCAAACCAGACATTGCTATAAATATAATGTTTAAATATCTCAAAGTCAAGGTTCTTTAAGGGATTTTAATCCAGCTTCATTTACAGCCGCTGGAGCAAGGTGGTTGCTTATTTTTAGTGTGCTTACAGCTCCTCTGAGTTAATTTACAAATACTATTTGAGACCAACTGTAATGTAAACATTACCTTAATTTTAGTCATTGTGATAAGGAGAAAGACATCAGGGGTTCCTCTCCGTTTAGATCGCTCTACAGTAAGTATGGTAAAGCTACAAATGTCAGTCTGGGTATGGTTTTCATGGACTAAGCATTAAAAATTTCTGCCATTTCCTTCAGCATCTACAAAGTTGGTTGCTTTGACTTTACTTCAGAGGCCCAAGTGAATGTTCAATGATTAACAATTCATTGTCATCCAAAACAGTTTAAAGTGAAGACATGTGAAAAAAGACTTGTTAAACTGGTTGTTGAGGAGAACATTAAGTAAAAAGGCTTTGTGAACATTCCTTTTGCCCTTCCTTAACCAAATCAGCTTTCAAGTTGAAAGAGAGTTGCGTGGTCTAAATTGTTTTTTTGGAAATTCCTTTGGCATTCCACTTAGGCAAGGACAGGCTTACTGCATTTGGTAGCCAGCCATGCTGAAGTTGGTCAGGTTTGTCATGACAGAACTGGCCGGGTCTTCAGTCTGGGCTGATTGTGATCCAAAGCCTCCCATCCAGGCTGATGACTCCGACTGCCTGTGAAGACCCCAAAACACCTTCTAAGCATGACTGTGGTCAATGTGTCAAAAAAAAATCTGATGAAAAAAAGTCTACTTTTCTAAGGAAAAGTTTAAGAAAATAACCATTGATCACAATTTAGAGGCATTTAATAATAATGTAGTTAGTCTTATAGCCCATTACAATGTATTTATATAGTATAATGTTTAGGAATTCACTGAGTACATACTATTGTATCAAACTCACTCTACTCCAAATCCTTGCTGGTTCCATGTCTGGCTGTACATACTGTAGGAGGGAACTTGCCACCCATTGGTCAGATATTGTCCAAACTGCTGCTGTGGATTTCCATAGGGATGGTTCCACTGTCCCCATTGACTGTACTCAACCTAAATGGAACAAAGAGGAGAAAGGTTACCATTGTCCTTACTTCCCACTTATCTCCAACAGGAAAACGTTTCAAAACCTTCAAAGAAAAATGTTTCAAAGGGAAATTTTAGTCTAATAGTCAAATTGTTTATAATAATATTTCTATAACAGTTTCATATATAGACAATAATTTATGATCAGCATAACCATCAAAATCACAAGTTTTATTGGAATGACCCAATGTCAACAGGGTTAAAGATGTCGACAACTTTCGTATGTGTGCCGTCTTTCTACAGTCCTCTTCAATTTAAATATAAAAATACTCAAGAACTTTTTAATAATCCGGTCCATTTTCTTACCTGCTGTGGAGTTTTTGCCATGTCTGGAGATTCTTTTCCCCAGAAGCACTTCACTATGTGACCTTCAATGGTTGTGCCATTGACTGAAACAATGGCATGTGCAGCACTGTCATGGGTGGAAAATCTTTAAAGGAAACAAAAGCAATTAAAGATATGAAGCCTGATCTCTATCAAGGAAAACATGAAATACACAGTATTAAAACTATGAGCTTAATGACCCTAATAAAGCAGTATGGTGAAGACAAACAGAACCGAAAAGACAATAAACACTAAATCAAGTTTTAACAGTCCTGTCACTAAATCATGCAAAGTGACATCTAAAGGCCCAATACTGCAATGGCACTACCTAATGAAGGAGTATCCTTTCTCTGGGAAAACTCTTATTTCCATTATTTGACCAAACAGTGAGAAGGTCTGTCGCATTAGGTGTTCTGAAAGAATCCAGAAGAAAACAAGTTAAAGTGGTAAAATCTTCAACTGTTTTAGAAAAGTGTATGGTAAATAATAAAACTATGATTGCAAAGATGACACATGCCTGATAGTCCTGACTGGATGCCTCCACAGTAAACAGTACAGTTCTGTGGACAAGACTGATTTACAATGTCATCAAACCTCAGCTGCTTTGGGCCATCTGTAAGAAAAAATCAAACATGTTGTAAGGGAATGTTACTAAACAAAAAAAATCAAAATTTTCTGGTGTCATTTGTGAATATAAAGTATGTGTCTTGTGCTTTTAGTGTCGGTGTTCCACCAAGGGGAGGGCTATTATATATTAAATCATACCGATGCCATGCACTTTGCAATGAAGCCTTTGAAATGTGACAGATAAAGCCCAGCCTACACTGTATGGCCCTATTTTGAGTTGCAGACTCATTTTGAAGTCGAAACGAATTTCGGCCTGATTGCCTGGCGCCTATCTTGCAGTGTACAATGAAACACAACAGATATCTACAGTGCAATCAGCTACACCCAACCGGTTGGATGAATTTCTGACATGTTTGATATTTTGGTCGTATGACTGCACACCATCTCACAATATGAACAGAGCCACGAGACGAATGCCCTACTCTGGGACATATTTTTTTCTCCTGATTTTACCTTCAAAAATTGACAGACAGCGTTTGAAATCACCATGGCAACATGCCCCTTTAATTTGTCTCCCCCTCCAGCCGACAGGGGATATTTTACCTGCTAGTTAGTATGTGTGGGGTGTCACTCATACTGGTTCGGGGGCCAGATTTGTTCAATTGAGACCTGCAGTGGGCCGGACTATTTTTCCAACATCACTATTACTCAGCACAAGGCTGCTGTATTATTTATTTATTTTAAATCAAAATAAGGTTCTGCATTAACAGCATTTTAAACCATAAAAATGTCAAATTACATTAAGCAGATGGTTTAAGTAAAAACAGGTCATGCATAAATTACTATGCTATCCTTACATCAAATGAAAAAGATCAACTTCAAATGTAAATTTGTTTTTGGCATTCACTTATGATAATTTTTTAAGACTGCAGGTTACAGCTTTCAAACACAAAACATGCAAACTGCATGTTGGCCCATGAAAATAATTAAAATGACCACAGTACAGAAGGAAAGAAGAGCATTTGTATTGAATTTAAATGTCTTAGCGATTACTCACATTTTTAATATTGCAGTTCAAGGTTATAGCAACTTTAACACAGGGGTTATTCTACCTGCCCTGGGGTCAAATTCATAACATAGAGTACAGTGAAGAGAGGGAGAGGGAGAGGAGAGAGAGAGAGAGAGAGAGAGAGAGAGAGAGAGAGAGAGAGAGAGAGAGAGAGAGAGAGAGAAACTTAGGGTTTGTGGCAGCAACTAAAAATAGAACTTATAGTGGAGAATGAACACTTACATCTCCACCTGCTGGTCGATACCTGACACTTATTGGTATTAGCAGTCTGTCCACATCAGAGATTGGTTTCTGAGCAGTTGCCTTTTCATGTCATTAAGATGTGTGTGCTTGTGTGTGTCACCCCACATCGTAGTTCAAACTTAATAAGGTTCATTACAAACTCAGCTAAACCAGCGAACCTCTTTATGATCCAACACCTTGAACATTACATTGTTTATCAGATTAGAATGAATTGTTCACTAATAATGAAATGTTTTACAGTCTGATGGGAGTTGGTGATAAAAGGCTACTGTATTTACAATTAATGTCACGCTGAAACGTTTTAGTGATCAGAAAACACTTTTTTTCCATTGGAGCAGCTTGTGTGCTCGGGGAAGCCAATAGTCCCTGCAGTTGTACATAATCCTTTTTTTATACAAGGATTCCACAACAGTGCCATAACAAAGCTACCGTGTTATGCTGCCTTTGTGCTTTTACACTTAAAAGGTCTATCACATCACTTGTGTTTGATTTTACATTGAGTTCTCGTTGTTGTAGGAGCAAATGAGACACAATGTACAGTTTAAACTAACAGTTTAAGATTTATCTTCACACCTGGTGGAATTCAATCCTGTTGGCTACACCATTTACACTACAGTACCTACGGCGCCAGCAAAAAGGCTTCTTTTCTGTGCAGTCCCTTCCCAAACAAAGGGTTAATCCAAACTTCTCTCTTAGATGTCAATGTTCACTCAGAATTAAGTCTCAAGCATAGTGGTGGCAATCAACAAAGGGGAATGTTTCTTTCCATGTTCCTGTGTGAAATGAATGATGCTCAGAGTTGCACCACCATATGGAAAGCTCTAATTAACCCAAATAAGTGAATTCCCCTTTGTGGTTGTATTGTGGTTGTGCAAAGCCTTTAAAACTCACCGTCATGGGCACTCTTAGGAGCTGGTGGTTTACGTGTTGCCCAGTTGGTCCTGATTTGGCGTCCTCCAAGCCACTGTCCCCCCATGTTAATGATAGCATTCTCTGCATCCTGTCAATCAAAATCAAAGACGGTCAATTCTGCTTAGTGAATTTGTAGATTTAATTATAAGTACTCCAAATATACATTGCATATTTTAATGTAAGCAACATTAAACCTGTTTTGTTATTTTACATTTGAAGTACTTTTAAGTTATAGTTTCATCTGTGATTAATCAGTCAGTAAACAGGAAACAGGAAATAGAAATAACCTTCAGTCTGTGGTCTTGCACTGGAGCCTTACCAGTTTGTTGTGGAAGGACACAAATCCATACCCCTTTGATTTTCCTGTGGTCAGGTCTTTCACAACACGAGAATCACTGAAAGGAAATGTGGAAGCAACATCACTGTACTTTTCAGTTGAAATACATCAAACTAAAGGAATCAATAAAAAGACACTATAAAGTGAATCCTGTGCTTGATTCTACATTATATTAGCTATGATGAACTTGTACTTAGTAAGGACTGGAAATGTAGCTTCAAATATATAAAAACTTTAAAACAAACAAACAAAGTACAAAAGCATGCAGCCTACAGTGTTGGTTTTCAATGATTTTAGAGTATAAAAGGATCCTTTTCACAAGAGCACCACTTTATGTTCAGTCTTCTGAACAGTAGGCTACTTATTCAAATGCACAGATGAACAGATTAAATGGATTACCGCACATGCTTAAAATCTGCAGTTTGTGCTCTGCCTACAAATATGAAGATATAGAATATATGAAAAGAGAAAAAGGGGAATTAAAAGGCATACATGGCCTGTTAACAGATTTCTTTTTCCCTGGTCAATTCTTTACCACCAATATGTAGTTCGGAGTTTGGGTAGCTGCAAATTTTGAGAAATTTACATTTTAAGAAATTTTGGAAGAGGATCATTACACTACAAACAACACTATGCAAATTAAAATGAGACAATTAAAAGATTGGCTCAGGGGATTACATTGAGTATTGGATTTTGTTCATCTAAGCTAGATCATATTAACACATCTACAAATACAAACATATAGAAAGAATGGAATAAATAGAGAAAAAAAACTACATCTGAGTCTCCAGAGTGCACAGTTCCTTGCTGTAAGCCTTCAAGCTCCTGTCCAATCCTATGAGCATTTCTGTAAAATAACCAAAGTGCTATTATTTCACTGAGACCAACAACTATAAGCTGTTCAGGTACATACACATAGGTGACACACACTTTACTTACCACACTTTTAAATAAAGGGCTAAAGAACATGAAATAATAACGGTCTTGATATTCTACTTATATTAGGCTAATCTGAGTTATTTTAACAACAAAGCCACAGATAGGATGGTAAGAGGTTCGATCCAGTCTGATATTTATATTCATGCTTTACATAAAGTTCTAATGGTCTATCATCAGTTGAGTTTAAAATCACACATGGTATCTACAACAAAGAATACATCAAAATGAAGCAAAAAAAAAAAAAAGCCTAAGATGCTGAACATTAACCATCCCTACTGACATGTTAAATCTTACACTGGTGCCTTTTTCTTAATCTTTCTCCCAGTATATATACTGGAAGAAAGTATATATTTATTTTAGTATATATTTATTGTAAAGGCAATCATTCCTAGAACTTACTCAGGTATCAGTATTTCTACATGATAATTTGTTCTCTCAATGAAAAATAATGCATATACATCCAAATTGCGAAAAAAAAGAAGTTCCGTACCATCCTTCAGTACAGTCACTCTCCCAATAGTATAGGTATCATTTGAAATTGCAAGCTTTAGATTTTTTTTCTCTTTTATTTGACGACCATCAGAATGGGACACATCAGGAAATAGAGTGGGGAGAAAGGGAGTTGACACTCAGTAAAGCTGAAAACTTAAAAGTTCATGGACTGCCCCCCAACTCTAAATCTAGGGTTAGATCAGACACAGCTTATTAGCTGCTCATTTTCTACAAATTGTAAAATTCATCAGCTTTTCAAATTAGATACATATCAATTTTGTAAGCATGTTCACATGGCCATAGATGTTACCATCTTAAAGAAGCTTAAAGAAGATGAGACAAGCTTAAAGAAGATGAGAGAAGATGAATTGTCACCCTTCACATTGTCCATAGTGAAATCACTATGCTATTATTGTAGCATCCCAAACATTGCACAGCATATGTAAAGGAGCTGTTCTTAAAGTGAAAACTTACGAGATTTTCCCAAAAGGTGCAAATGCAGCCGTGACATCATCAGTGGTAATCTCAGGGCTCAAATCACCCACAAAAACATGGAAGTGATCTAAAACAAAATAAAGGACAATGAACAAAATGAAGAAACCATTAAATGTGACATTAATTTCCCCAGATTATAAAATCAATAAATTAACACTTACTGGATGTGTCTTTCTTCTGACTACTTGGAGTGGTGGCCCAGTTTACTTTGACCCCCTGAAAGCAGAAAGTTCACAGAGAGAATTGAAAACGATGAATGAAAACACCAGAAACAGACATTTTCCGCAAACGAAATGCACAATTGGATGCACAAATCTGCCTTAAATTTCAGTCCTGAGAAACTGTTCTACCTTTCCTAAAATCTTCCTTCCATTCATGGCTGCAAGGGCTGCAGCAGCATCTCTGTGTTCAAAGAACTCCACAAAGCAATAGGGGTCATTGCTTGTATGCTGGAAGAGACAAAGGATGGTCTTTGCAAATAACCAGTCTGTAGATGCATTTTTTCAAAATGTGTACAGTCTTGGCTAATTTAAGTTACCTCTGTGATCATTTTGCAGCTTTTGCAGGGCCCTATCTGGGCGAAGAGTTGCAGTATCAATATTTCTGTTACATCCCTGGAGAGGTTTCCCACATATCTGTAATGAAAACATGTTTATTTGTAGACACAGTCACAGCCTAATCCAGGTAACGACTATGTGATACGGATAGTGAAACCTATTTGGAAAAACAGACAAACTAACAGATATTAACGTCCCCTTATTATTAGTGACCAAACGTCCAGTTAAACATTAACTTCAAATGTTCTGACTTCTCTACTAGCTGGCCCAACTCTGGTAACGGATAACGTTCACGTAGAGTAGGCTACTTGCATGTTTGAAATTCATGCATGAAATTCTGTTTTAACCATGTGTTTTCTAATCGGACATTGTTCAATCGTGTTCTAATGTCATTGAATATGTCTAAATGTTGTCGAGCAGTAACGTATTGTTATTTGTAGACAGTGGGTTGTGTTAGCCTAGCTAGTAGCCTGTGCTAACGATAACATTATCTGACGCTGCTGTGAGACACATAACTTATACTTACAAGGTTTTGGGGTGAGTTTCGTCATCCATGGTCGATAACACTGACAGCAATAAACGATGATAACAAGCTAGTTAACGGACAGCAGTGTACGTGGTGAACAACCGTGAACAACAGTTTCTACCACAGAAACTACCTGACACAGTCGCACAGGATACGTCACTCTGAAAAAGAGCACACAAACAAACCAGTACACAAATCATGCTGGTCGAGAGCCCTGAGATGGTAAAGGATAAAGATAAAGATAAAGGTTACAACAGCTCAAGAAAACAGGAAACAGGAATATAATTTTTAAAAATAACAAGAAGTTAAAAATCAAACATATGTACGTCAGTTAAATAAAGGCAGAAAAAATACAATAAATACAGTAATAGAATAATACCAGGTATGTACACTTCCACTTGTGGAAAGACTTATTATTAAAAGAAAAGCAAACAAAAAAATAGCCTCAGCCCCTCCAGTCCGGTTTCCGCCCCCGTCACAGTACAGAAACTGCTCTACTAAAAATCACCAACGATCTCCTCATTGCTTCTCACTCCGGCTTACTTTCCATCCTCATCCTTCTTGACCTGAGTGCAGCCTTTGACGCTATCTCACACCCCATCCTCCTCAGTAGACTCTCCTCCATTGGCATCACTCACACCCCCCTTACCTGGTTCCACTCTTATCTATCAGGCCGCACTCAGTTCATACAGCTCAAATCCTTCAAATTCGAGCCTTCCCCAGTCACTACAGGTGTGCCCCAGGGCTCTGTCCTGGGGCCCCTTCTCTTCATCACCATACTGTTACCATTCCATACTGTCTCCATCCTTGTCCACAGCCTCGTCACCTCCCGTATTGATTATTGTAATTCTCTCCTCTTCGGCCTTCCTCATAAGTCCCTCCATAAGCTCCAACTGGTTCAAAACACTGCTGCCCGTATTGTCACCAAAACCCCCTCATACCGTCACATCACCCCCATCCTACAGCAACTCCACTGGCTCCCAGTGAAGCAAAGAATCATCTTCAAACTCCTCCTGTACACCTTCAAGGCCATCCACAACCTCGCCCCTCCATATCTGTCTGACCTCCTTCACATCGCCACTTCAGCCCTACAATGTTATCATCTGAGAGATGTTTCAATATAGGTAGGGCTATTTAAAAAAAAAAACAGAACATGAGACAAACCATTAGCCTACATTGTTTTACACAAGGGTAAACATGGAATTCGTTTGCTTTAGACTTTTTGAAGTGCAAAGAAAATATTTGCAGTCCAGGGTTCATAAGAATCCATTGTTTCTTGTCCGTTATCACATATGTTTCAAAATCAAATATTGAATATGACTAAATTATCAAAGTGTTACAATGCAATTTGTGCAGAATTTACCTTTAATCGTCTTAAAAACTATACATGAAAAAGGATCCTAAAATTCCCAGGGACATACGGAATCAGAATACATTAAAAGGTTAACAGATGTTTCAAAATAAATTTTTAAATATGACTACATAATCAAAGCGTTCCAATGCAATTTAAGCAGATTTTACCTTTTTATTATCTCAAATACTATACAGTAAAATCATCCTAAAAGCCAAGGACATGAGGGATAAGAATCCATTGAAAGTATATTGTCACCCATCACAGATTATTACAAATAAAGTTTGAATAGGACTAATGTTCCAATGCAATTTGAGCAGACTTCACCTTTAATTATCCCAACAAGTATTAAAAAAAATCATACTAAAAAGTACAGGACTATTACTATTTAAAAAAATATATATATTATATTTCCTTTTTGGTAACAAGTTGCTGAACTATGGGCCGCATTCGTTCTTTTTGGGCACTCCGAGCACCTGTACCGTAAATTCCATTATAGACCATAGGTATAGACCATAGGTACACGACGGGGTTTTGCAAACGAAGGTACACTTGACCGATGATCCTAGTGCACACTGGGATTCAAACCACGAGCTACAGTTAACCACTTCAGACTTCATTATTTGTTCAAACCCCTTACACTGTCGAAATGATAATATAGGCCTGGCTATGTATTGATATGTTTAGATGACATATCCCTCAAATCTCCTGTTTGTGTGAATTTTAAATGAAAAAGTAGCGTTTTAGCTGTTTACACACTCAAACACTGAGGAGACCAGCTCCACTGGCGACAATGTGCAACACGTTTTTTCTCAATCTTCTCACTAGGCTATATAATGTTCAAACAGGGGGGCTTCCTTTATTTTTAACCAGTTATATTAGCCTACTGTGCATTAGGTTATAGCCTACTTGTTCCCCACGTTTGTTAGTCTGTGCCAGTCTGGTGCCAGCGCATCCAGCTCTGTCCGCCCCCAACATTAACCCCGCTATTTCGAGAAACTTCCAGCCCCCTTTTGCACGTCACTTCAAGGAATCTTTAAAGAGTCCGTCGCCTGTATAAAATGCTTCAGGATCCGACACCCTGCAACATGAGCGGCATGAAGACACCATCCACGTTGCTGACAATGACAAACAATGACAACGACCCTCTTCCTCTCGGGTGGGAGGTAAAGATTGACCCTCAGACTGGATGGCCCTTCTTTGTCGATCACAATAATCGCACGACAACCTGGAATGACCCGAGACACGACACAAACAAGGTAAAGAGCGATAGCATGAACTTGGTTTGTTGTCACGACTTGTCATAGGCAGTGTTTTGTGGAGATGCGTGGGCTGTTACATGCTGCGTGTTGAGGTTCGGTAGCTTACTATGTTGAATCTGTTAATGTTGTTGACTGTAGGCCCTGTCTGCTCTGTCACCTCCCCCTCATACACAGCTCATAGACCTATTATAAGGGCTGATCAACACCGTTATGTTTCTGTTCTGATCTTCAACTATAATTATTCGATGACTCACCCTTCAGTAGCCTATGCGAAAGCTAAACGATGAGCTTATGAGCTTCAGTGTCTAAAACATATTTATTGCATGGTAGAAAATACTGCGACGTTCACCTCATGTAAAACTTTTTTCCCTTACAAGGATTGAGGCTGGTTACGTTCACTTTGGCCTGTTGGGTAAGACAGTCGCGCCAGGTGCCCTCTACAGTTATTTAACTGTGTTAGATATATGTTGTGATAGGCTACAGGTCTGCGACCAGGGGGTTGAAGTTAGCGGTGCAGGCTGCCAGTAGGGTATGTTTCATCTCATCTGTTGTGTTGTCCAAAGTTAGAGTCCCGATGAATCTGCCAGGAAGACAGCTGTCATGGGTTAAATTGGTGCATTGGGGCAGGCGCAGTGTCCCGTACCGAAATGGAAGAAGGCGATGGGTCAAAGCTTCGCAAGTTTTGTATCAGAGTAATGTTGGAACTGGCTTTCCTGAAAATAAAGTTTTTGTTGGTTAGGCAAAGGGATTTAGTGGCTGAAAGTAGGCTAGAGCTTCAATAGTTTATGTATCATTGACCTGTTGGCTGCACTTCACCATTTGCACATGTCTATCTGAACACTTTGAGAAAAATTACAAAATAACATTTTTTTCTAGCTGTAGACCTACTAAAAATTTTGTAATTGATCTTACAGTATCATTTATTATGCTATGATTATTTACTGTAATATTGTATTCTACGTATCGTACTTTCCCAATGAAGACTTATTTGTAGTGTGATAATTAACATTTCATGCCTACAACTGGAGGCTATTCTGGGTTATGTTCTTCTATAAATGGACCAGAGTCTCGAAGGCTTGCATAAAAAGAAAACGAATCAGTTATAAGTGTATGTTAAAATGTTCTTGGTCTATACCTTGATCTTTATGAAAACATGAACTGTGATTATATATTTGTTAAGAAGGTGTTAGTAAGTCAGGAGATTCAGCTAGATAGAGCAGAAAGTGATGCTTTTGGGCATTCAAATGTACAAAAGGGGACATTTTAACCAATAGCCCTTTGCAATCATTTCAGTCCTAAGTGTTTTTGTGAAACAGATATGCTTATTGAAATAATAATGTTTGATTTATAAAAGTGAAATTGTAGTGCAGAGTGTGGTTGCGGCTCATTAGAAATACAATCTTATTAGAGGAAAAGTAACAGTACAATTTACTAGATGATAGTGCCAATTGTTCTTTTAATCTAATATGAAATGACACAAGCCATTTGGGCATTTTGTTTCTTTGAATAGTTATCTTTTATTGCTCAAAATAGGTATATCAGCAGTGGCGGGTTGGGAACCCGTGTGTCTCCATACGGACCAAATTATGGAGGTTGGTCTGATTGCTGGAGTGACGACGCGTCACTTCCCGAGTACTGCCAATGTGCTCTTGAGCAAGGCACTGAACCCCAACAGCCCTTGCGTGCTCCCTGTGTAGCAGCCCTGCACTGACATCTCTCCATTAATGCATGTTGATAAGTCCTGTTCTGCACATGTGTATTACAGGCCTCTGTGTTTGAGTAGCATGTCTCTCATAGTGTAAACCAGAAAACCAGAATTTCCCATGAGGGATTTAAAAAAAGAAAGAAGTTAAATTGAACACCAAACTCACTTATACTGTATATAAATAGATGTTTTTAAATTCTTGGTTTTATTTATTCCTTTAAAGTTAAAGTTTTAAGCTTTTATCCTTTATTTGATAGGACAGAGTAAGGGTAGAAAATCAGGGAATGACATCCAGGAAAGGAGCAGCAGATTGGACTCAAACCCTGGACGCTCACTTGAAGGAGTATAGCCTTCATACATTGGTCCATCTGTGCCCTTAAAGGCTCTATTTCATTTTGTTTCATTTAATTGCTGGTTTTTGTCAAATCTATCATTGAGAAGATTATTGATTTTTAATTGTAAAGATAAAATAAGAGATGATATAGCATTAAATCATATCTATATACTATTAACTGTTTTGTAGGTCAAAGAAGTGTCAGCAAATGGACCCAACATACCACCAGAACCAAGCCCCCAGGAGTCACAGAAGACCGTTTTCAGGGAGATGAAGCATCCCATTCTTCGCCCAGGATATATTCCTATACCTGTCTTCCATGAGGGCACAGAACTAAGGCAGCAACAAGACCCATGTTATTCTTATATCCATCCAAGTGCTGCACAGAATATCTGGACAGAGGGCCGAACACCTACACCAGGGCTCCACTGCAGGCCTAGATCACCGTTACATGGACCTTCAGACAGTTGTACTC
Organism: Labrus bergylta; assembly: GCF_963930695.1. Classification (NCBI taxonomy): domain Eukaryota; kingdom Metazoa; phylum Chordata; class Actinopteri; order Labriformes; family Labridae; genus Labrus; species Labrus bergylta. The sequence continues at coordinate 832,518 of NC_089204.1, forward strand.
CGGAGCCTGGAAAGATTGGCTCACCTGGTTCACAAACAGCAGAGGTTTGTCACCAGAAAAAAATAACAAATCTGCATTAACAAATGTGGTTAAGAAGTAAACATTATAAGTTTTCAATGAAAATAAAACATCAAATACTGATTATTTAACTGTTTCAATTTGGTTTATTTAACAGGTTTTAACACCCTTGCATCACCAACCCCAACGGCCCAACAGCATTGGTCTTCAAGCAGGTTACATCCCCATCCCAGTGATCCATGAGGGTGGAGGGAGCCAAACACAAACTCTGACACAGTCTACTCCGTCAAACTACTCTCAACGCATCCCCTTCTCTGAGCACCAGCAGCCCTTCCATCACTCACAGAAAGAAGAATGGCCTAGCTACTCTGTAGCAATGCAGCCTTCTCGGGAAAGGGCTTCTCCAGTACTGCCTCCCCAGCATCGTGATGCTCATTCTATTAACCTTCCACCTCATATTAGAAGCCAGTCACCTATTATAACACAGGTGCTGGGAGACATACCACAGGTATTTTTATTTTGCACTTTTTCATTTGGATTTTTCTTAATGTTGAAAAATGTTGATTTTTAACATCAGTGTCTGTTGCCCTAGTATTTGACACATTATTTTTAACTTCTAAGGCTCAGCAGCATGTCCTCACAAGAGACCAGCTACCAAAAATAGAGCAGGAACAACAAAGCACTCAGCAAAAACCTGATAACACGCAGCCCATGCCATTGCACCCGGGAGCTGATGTCGTCAAGCCTCAACAGTTCCAAAAGCTTCCACCTGAGCAACCTCAACAGTTCCACCAACCTCAGCAGTTCCAGCAGGAACCACCTCAGACATCCCCTCAGCCTCAGCATCCTGAACAGTTAATGCAGTCACAGCAGCAGTTCCAGCAGCCCCACAAACAAGAGCAACCACAACAGCATGCAGATATTACAGTTCAAATACCTCTAAGACCAGAAGACCTGGACATAACAGCATCACCCCCAGAGGTGAAGGTAGAGGCTGAACAGGCTGCTCAGTGCCTGATCCATCCAGGCTTGGCTAAGGTACAGCAGATCGTTGAGCGAGTTGCCAAACTGGAGCAAGAGGTTAAATGTTTTGCTGGAAAGAAGAATGATAAGAAATACTTGTTATTGGAGGAGCTGCTGACTAAAGAGCTCTTAGCATTAGACTCTGTTGACCCTGAAGGTCGTGTAGATGTACGGCAGGCAAGACGGGATGGAGTCCGTCGTGTCCAGAACATACTGGAAGAACTGGAGCAACTGGACGTGCAGCCTGCCAGGCCTGCTAGCCAGACTACAATTGAGGGAGACAACCTTAAAGGAGAGCCCAGCATGATCACAAAAGAGAATAATGAGCTTTCAAAGGAGATATCATAATGACTGCACACTTCATCATCAAGAAGAGAAGGATACCATACTGTATATGTGATAGATATCCTCCTCTACAAGCATTTTGTAGAAGTTGCATGCATTGATTAACAATTTCCTGACATTCTGCTCATAATTGATGGAAGATAAGTGCAATCATGTTCTTCAAGCCAATGTTGTTGCCTTGTGTGTTATGCCATTGTCATAATAAGACAGCTTTAACAATAAAATTGTTCACAATTTCCTGTCAATATTACAGTTTGAATTAGAGGCCTTTGTTAATAATAATGGAAAAGAAAAAGTATTTTCTTAAAAAAGGGATGTATTAATTATTTTTGTCCTTATTCGTGACTGTTTGAAGCTATTCTTGATCCAATTAATGCATCAGTAAGTAATGAGTGACAGCACTGGGGCTTTAAAGCAGAACTCACTCAGAAAGAAAACATCTCCTTTATATCTAGGTGGTCCTCCAGAAGTTACTTTAAACCAGAACTGAGTAAATATGTTTATTTGATGGTACTTTTTGATGCATAACTGATTTGCTGTTTTTGCACTTTGCCATCATTGACATGTATCATGCTGAAAGTTCAGCAGAACTGTATAATTCACACAAGTTTTGATTGATGTGTTTGAGTGTATGTGCAATGCTTTACTTGTTATTTCAAAACATTATATCAGTATTTATATAATTATATAGTATTTTGGTACATTTATGAATGTGTAATGACAAATGCAGATGGACTTTTTCCTACTTGAGAAGTTAAACAATCAACATGTGCTGATAAGGACAGTCTAAGATTGTACAAATGTTTTTTGCGTAAATACCAAAGTCACAATAAGAAATAAATCTAAGTTAAATGGCCTTAGAGGCTTACAACGCCAACAAGAAAATGCCTGATTAACATAGGATTTTTTTTTAAATGCATCAAAAGAACTTTACATGACCCTAATTGTTTGTGTTGAAATGTGTCACTATGGTTAAAAGCTAAGCCATCTGTGAAGGGGGGTCACCCACTGCCTTACACACCCTTAATTGTGGTTTACTGTTGATCACGGTTAATGTCATCATGTTGGTATGCTTCAAAATAAAATATATTATACATGGATTTTGAGTAAAAGTTGGATTGCCGTGTGTTTTTACAACACAAGGTATTACCTAGATTTTGGTATGCCTATGAATCAGCAGTCCATTATATAATTTCTACCTCAAGATTCACTGTTTAATTCACGTGTGAGTATTTGTTACATTGGATTAAAAGATGTATCCCTTACCTAGCCTTGAACTATCTCAAGCTGACCTAGTTTTTCTCTTATAAGGTATCAATGGTAAAATGCATTATTATATCTGTCTGCCAGCTGCTCCCTGCCTTAGGGGGTGGAATCACCAGAGACCCCACGATACGATATTATCACAATACTTGAGTCACAATATTTTTGCGATTTTAAACATTTTGCGTTATGTTGACAATTGTGATACAATATATTGAAATTATGCTTATTTAACTGCATAACTTTGAATTTCCCTCGGGATCAATAAAGTATCTATCTATCTATCTATCTATCTATCTATCTATCTATTATGTCCACAACATTAAACTAAATCAAAAAGTGTTTTGTCAAATAAGAAACAAAACAATTTTCAGTCTATTCATCTCAGATTGAGCAACACTGTGATAGTAAAAACCTTGTAGAACTGTAAGTATTTCAGTATAATTGAACTTGAACATGAATTTTTAACAATGCAACTTGTTCAAAATTAATTGTGCAACCCCTTCAACAATTACAAATTTAAAAAGCACATTTGATATTAATATAATAAATATATCGATAATTGGCAGCCATTAGACAATATAATATCACCACAGAAAATATCACGATACTATGCTGTACCCCCTACCTCTACCCTGCATCTTCCACAACTGAGTCATTACTGACTGACGTGGTATGTTCTGTGCTTTCTAACTAGAAATACACCTAAACGATAGCACACCAGAAGAAATAGAAACATCCGGCCTGTTTGTCTTTTTTATGATTGTTTCAAATAATTCCCCTGATTATTAAAGCATTTCTCCCCCAAAATCAATATGCAATCACGTGACTGTCACCGAAGAAGAGGTACCTCAACTAAGATGTGAAGCCTTGCCCGAAAAATATCAAATTATTTACCAATATTGAAAAACAAGGGCAACGCCATCGCTGGCCAAAAGCCATAAATAAAGTCACACAATAGCCTAATTATGGCTGTTTCTCCGTCCCATCAGACTTGGGGATACAGAGGTTTAAAACCGTCATTTAAATCATGTAATATTTTACATGTAGGATACTGTATTATTTAGAAACTTGTTGTAAACATTTGTTTGTACCTGTGTACTGCTGTGCACCAGTGATGACGACACAGATCACGTGACATTGTTTAGAGCAGGAAACTGTCGTTTCCGTCTTGGACCGCAGTCAGCAGTTGTTGGGACACACTCCCATTCATTTATAATTATTTGCCATTTCTCTGTTGTCCATGAAATTTGGAAGGGACGTATCTCCGAGTGGAAAGGAATTTGACTACCAGTATGCGTCAAAATGGAATAATCAAATCCGATACGCACCCAGCTGCTAAAGTGGCTGCTAGCTTGATGGGTAACGCTAGCTAGCTACCGTAGCTCACCAGCCTGCAAGAGGCGAGCAGACTTTAACAGTCGCTAGCTGTTGTTGACCTCCTTTACGTGCTATTTGTACATTGCCTGTACTTGGCAACCAGGCTACCTATTATTGTGTGACGTAAAATCCCAATATGGAGCTGTTCCAGGCGAAAGACGATTACATACTTCAGAGCGGGGACCGTGCTCTGTGGTGCAGCCGAAAAGACGGGACCATGGCCGTCAGACCTGGTACGTAGCATACTGGGTGAATGGTTTTTCTGATGCACACTGCCCTTTATCTCAAGCCCTTGACATAATAACCAATTCGATCTAAATGCAGGCTATATATCCCGAGCCCCGTTTGGAGTTGACAAACATTTTAATAATGCTATTTAGTCATCGTTCTGAATGATGTCTGCAGCTTTGTCTCATCTCCACTTCGTAACAACCATTTGTACACCTCGGAAGTTAACGTAACCGGATCGATCCCTTAAAAAGTTGTTAAACAAATTAGAAGGGATTGGATGCGGCATTCCCAGTCTCCAAATCTCCGTTTAGGCTTTCATTCCGGAACTGCCAACACCCAAAACAGACTCCAGAGCTCTTGGTTTATTCCTTATATTACACACCAATGGATAAATACATACATATTTCAAACAAAGCTAAGTTAAATGAAAACACAGCCACCTGTGGCTAAAAATGATGGCCCACAATGTGTAAACCCCATCTGTTTGATATTTGTGAAGCAGATCGCACAAAGGCATTCAGCGATCAGACAACCATTTCCAGGAGTTTGAAAACCAGTTCACAGCACCGGCAGTGTTATATATGGTCTAGGCTAAATTATGCTGCAATTGCTTTGTAAGTATTTTTGAATCTCTTAAAGCTGCTCCTGAGATTACACTTTGGTCATATTACAGAAGTGAGTCCTGCTGCTACTCAAACTAGCTGTGACAATAAAAGCTTTTGTTTCACATAAAAAAGTAAGAGCTGTGGGAATTGCATTCCCATCTAAGTGGAAACGCTGCTAAACGAAATGAAAAGTTTATTAGTGTTACCAGTAGGCTGTGTATGTTATTCTCTGTGTCAGTTGAAGTTGCATGGCTGTGCAGCCATCCAGGACAGGGTTTTAGTTGCACCACTGTTTCATTATTTAATTGGAAAAAGGGTTTCAAACCCCTACTGTTTTTCCACTTCACTCTCAAGCACCCAGTGAAGCATTCATATAGTATAACACATTCATATGGTACAACACAGCCAGCTCCTCTGTACACAAAATGGTCTGCCTGTTGGAAATACAGTAGCCCTTCATTCCAAATCCCATATTTTAAGTTGTTCACAATAGTATGCTCAAAACAAAGATAAGTAAAAGAACTGCTGCTGCCCTTACAAAGTAAATCACTCTGCATTCAGTATGCATACGATTGTGGCTTCCCTCTCTGTCACAACACTCTGCCCCTGGCTTTGACTCTCTTGCTTATACTAGGGATGAGATTTTTTTTTAGTAATTTCAATATTCAAGTAATCTCATTGTCAAATGAACAACAGTAAGATTACTCACAAATTTAACTTTTTTTCGCTGTAAAAAACAAAACGCAGGACACGGACCTTCCGGCTCTAGCCTCACACGCTTTGAGGTGGCCACTTATTAGTACTGCATGTCTGTAGAACAGCGGTCTTTCAATCTCACCTCTGGATGAAATGACAAGGAAGGGTGAAACATGACTCAGTGGTGAGAGGCTGTCCTCTATTCTGTAGTAACAGCCACTTTGTGCTAGCCTATCATCATATATATTTTCACCGTGATGGTGGCCTGTACCTGGACTTGACAAACCCCTTCAGCTCGGAGTCAGAACTCTGACTCTAGACGTCAACAACAAGTACTTGAGTACTATAGTAATTGTATCCATCTTACATCTGTCCCAGTTATGAGCTAATTTGTTTGTCAATACCTACACTCCCCTTCTATTGTTTGTGTCACCAATATAACATTACATGTACATGGTCAATACAGTTTACAAAAATACCAAAAACAATTAGCAGTATGCTAGAAAGCATGCTTTCTTGGCTGTTCTGACATGTATTTACCCAAACTTGATATTTCTGGCTGCCTAAATAGTATTGTAATTTGGTTTTCAATAAAATATGAATTTGTTGTTTATTATGTTCTTAATACATCTTGCTGATGCTGCACTGTCCTCATGTATTTCTCTTTTTCAGCAACAGACCTACTGCTAGCTTGGAATCCAGTGTGTTTGGGATTGGTAGAAGGTGTCATTGGAAAGATACAACTTCATACAGGCAAGTGGAGAATGAAAAACATTTGAATTTTTCACCTTAAGCATTTTATTCCTGTAAGCAGAACACCCTAATTCTTGCAAATATTGTTTTTCTGTGTGCAGACATAATCATCCTGTATTTGTCATCTTTCTTACTCACAAAAAAGGTGTAAAAATGTGTTAAACTACTTTGGGATGTGTGTAGTTATAAAGGGGATTGTGCTTGAATATAGCCATGGTTCATGATCATTAAATATTTATATACCAGATGTTTTTTTTCCCTAATAAAACAAATTGGTAAATGGCAGTAGTGCATCTGCTTTCTTCGCTTGTGTCATATTGTGAGGAATTCAGCCCCCTTGGCACAAGTCAGCTATTTTCTTTCACCTCTTGGCAGATCTTCCTCTTGGCCTAGTATTGATTCGCCAGAAAGCACTGGTGGGCCATCTACCAGGCAACCACAAAGTCTTCAAGATCACCAAAATAACAGTCATTCCTCTGTCTGATGAAGAGCCTCAGGAGCTTGAACTGGAGGTGTGTGTAGTACAACTGTAGTGATACATAACAATGGTTATTGGTTTAATATGTGCATGGAGTCCTGCTGACAAGGATTATAATAATGCTGGTTTAATTGATGTAACCATGAATACTAGTGGTGCACATACGTTAAGTCTTTACGATTCTTTTCAAAGATGGTTTTTATTTTCACCCACACAATATGTGGTATAATAACATGCAGACATAACAACAGTGTAATAGATCTCAAAGGAAAATAAGTATTGCTAAGATTTCAGTCTTTCAGGAGAGCTTCATGGATGGTGAGACAGAATATTTTCAAGTGAGTAAATATGGAGGTTCCTGAATTAGATTTTAGACCCCACCCTGTTGTATATTGTTCTTAGCCTGTAGGATAATCATTCCATCCTTCTTGTGCCTAGAAGTCCTAAAGACCAATGTACTCTAAGTTTAGAACTATATATTTTACTGTCATTGTTTTTGCTTGTAGGTTTTGAGTTGATAGTAATAATCCTTTCCTTCGGTTTATTGTGTGAATTAATTCACGCTGGCACCAATGTCTGCAAATGTCACTTCATGAAATGAATGACATTTATTTAGAATCCTCTTTTTCAGCTTTGCAAGAAACATCACTTTGGAATCGACAAACCAGAGAAACTGACTCAGTCTCCAGATGAGTCAAAGTTCTTGATGAAAACTTTAAGCCAGATCAAATCTAATGTGGCAGTTCCCATCAAGAAAAAGGTATTTTTTTCTTTTGACTATTCACTCTTGACCAACAGTCTCTTTCTCTGTCTTTGCCCTTTAAAGGCTTTGAAGTTCTCAGGATTTTGTTCTGTTTTTTCATCTTCTCTTTCTTTTCTGTGTACCCACCTAATCCAGTATTCCCCTGCAATCCAGGTTAAGGAAAACAAAGAGAAGGAACGCATGGAAAGACGGTTGCTGGATGAGCTCTGCAAGATATTCATGGATTCAGACTCCTTCTATTACAGTACGACCTATGACCTGACAAACAGTGTCCAGCGTCAAGGGGACTCAGGCAACTCCAGCTTACCTCTATGGAAGCAGGTTTGTAGAGAAACTCCTCTTTTCGCTTGTTCACAGTGAATAGCTGTTCTCATTTAGGCACTCCTGAAAATATCAAGATCATTTCAGGAGGACTGAAAAAAGTTATCCCGTACCGTGCTTAAGCACGATTGTCCCCCTAAGCATTCCCCCCGCTGGCTTTATTATGAATTATGAAGTGCATTTTGTTTACAAAACAGGCACACTCTATAGATCCGTGTACGCACATCGGAGAACATGACAGTGACTTTGCTGACTTTGTGGCATATTTTGAGTCATGTAAGTAAGATAAAGGCATAATATTCCAAGATTCTTGATAATGAAGGCTGTACACCCTGTGAAACCGTGTATGCAACAAAATGCAAAAAACAAATTGGACTTTAGGGGTGAAGCATGTTTAGGCACGGTACGGATTGCGTAGTCTGAGTGCGCCCTGAGGGATTTACAGGAGATACTCTGGATGAAGTCAGACTGAAAAAATTGGCTGCTTGCATTCACACATACAGCTCCTCCTGAAAATATCTGGAGTTATTTGGGAGTTTTCTGCAAGTGTGAAAGCCCTATATGCCTGAGTGAGGGAAATGACCTCCAGCTTTTCAATTCAACCACACAGCCTGTAACAGCAGCATGGTGATGCAGGGGCTAAAAGTCTAAAGAATGTGAGAATCAGGAATATTAAAAATCATACATGAATTGCCCTACTAATGAAGAGAAGTACAACTTTCACTACAGTTTGAACTTATATGTAAGGGGTAAAACAGGGAAACTGAATTGTTATTTTTACTTTAAACTGCCTGCATCTGTAACTGATATCCGTCTACACTCAATAATGAATTATGAGGCAGGAGTCACTCACTGGTTTGCTGTGTGAACTAAGCATTGGCATGCTGCTCATTAATCATGTTGCATTGTTTTTTTCTCATATTCAAATTGCAAAAATCTTTAAAATCTTATTAATTTAAATGTGTATTCTTTATGAAAGGTTGATGACCGTTTTTTCTGGAATAAGCACATGATCCAAGACCTTATTGACCTTCAGGTAAATCAGGTTTTTTTCCACACAGCCTAACTGATTGATAGCTTTTTCCTCATTTATGAAAGGATTACTTGTTATCCCATTTGACTGGACAGAAGACCGACTCATTTCACTTTTGGTATATGGTACATAGACTTGAGATTATATAGGGCTTTTCTAGTCCTCTGACTTCTTAAAGAGCTATTTACACCACAGTTTACACTTAACCCATTGACACCACATTCACACACTGATGGTAGAGGCTGCTATGTAAAGTTTTCATTAGTACCAACTAATCCCATTTATACACATTCACACGCCCGTGACACAGCAGCGGGAGCAGTTTTGGGTTCTGTGTCTTTCCAAAGGACACTTCGACATGTGGCTGCAGGAGTTTAGAGATGACCAACATTGTGTGTTATTGCCATTGAACACACAATGTTTGAAACAGTGCACTGTGTAGATTGAAGTTACATTTGCTGAAGTGATCCCACTGAAAAATAAAAGATAGCTAAAAGCTATGAATAACCTCATAATGTAGATCCTATGTTTCTGAACATTACTGTGGTACAGTCAGCTGCCTTTGGGGTGTAGAGTTGGTCAACTCAGCAAGGCATGTGAATGCATGTGATTGGGATTAGTTAATACTGACTTACAAAGCAGCCTCTGCTATCAGTTTGTGGATATGGTGTGAATGGGTTAATGTGACATGCAGTGTAAAAGGTGCCTTGAGTAGTTAGAAGACCAGGATAGGTGCTATACAAGCTCAAGTCCATTTACCATACGTGTGCTTGACATCAAGAAAGCTGAAGATCCTTTTTTATCTGTTTGTTTTTCATCGTGCAGTTTTATTTATTACTGCATGTATAATGGGAAGTGGAGTGGAGAGGCACGGGCAGAGTTTTTTTTACCTGCACACATTAGAGCAGGTATGTCCCTGATTTTGTGCCCACAATCCCACACAATGCCATATTTAGAATAGCGACGTAATGAGACAGGGAATGCAAAAGAGTCATTATGTTTACAGTATGCTTCATTTCACCACACCATCTTTTCCCCCTGCCTCCACAACATACGTACACATAGGTCAGGTTTGTTTCTAAAAGATCACAGACTTTGCGTGGGTAATTTGGTACGCCCGTTTCAGGCCCCGTTTTGGGCGTATGTTATGTTTATGAATGAGACCCCATAACTTTATTAGAAGTATTAATATTTAATATTTTTTCATGTTATTCTCCAGGCACCGGAGATAGATTTCTGGGTGACGCCAATCATCCAGGGTTTTGTACAGGTAGAAGAACTGGTGGTGAACTACAATGAGACATCCGATGAGGAGCGGAGCAGCCCTGAAACCCCCCTAGAGGAGGTCACCTGTGTTGACGACATGCATCCCCGCTTTACTGTGGCACTTATCTCCAGACGTAGCCGCCACCGCGCAGGTAAAGCTACAGTTAGTCTTAGCTGGGCTCTGAGAAAGGTTACATCTAAGTACTGTATATAGGATATGTTTCCTAATAGTGTGGTTAATATCCAAGAAGGGACTTTTTTCCACATTGGCTTTGAGAACTTGGGAAGACAACCTATTTTTGTTCTTACTAAAATAACCACAATCAAGAAATAAATAATTGTAATATTGATAATGCGTTCTCCTTTTCCTGTCCAAAGGGATGCGGTACAAACGAAGAGGAGTGGATACTGATGGCCATGTTGCCAACTATGTGGAGACAGAGCAGCTGATCCACGTGCACAGCCACACCCTATCTTTTGTGCAGACACGCGGCTCTGTGCCAGTCTTCTGGAGCCAGGCAGGGTACCGCTACAATCCCAGGCCACGCTTAGAGAAAGGTCAATACAACAACTTTGTTTCGGTTATCTCTTACAGTGGTGCGAAGAAGCTTTGTGGATTTTACTCATCTCCCAAGTCTATTTGAGGTTTATTTTACACATTGTCCAAATAAAGTAACTTAGTAATTAATTGTCCTTTAAACACTGATATGCTATACATTTAATATAGGTATTTATGTTTAAGTAGGAAAGAGCATGTTTTGTTCCTTCAGTTACAATAATGCAAAAACGTGTTAGAAATAGTATAATTAGTAATCTATTGATATATTTTTTAACAAAATTCAGTAATATGGAAATGTTGCATGTTTTTTTTTTTTTTTTAACATTTAAGGAGAAAAGGAGACCATTGAGTACTTCGCTGCTCACTTTGAAGAACAGCTTCAACTCTATAAGACACAGGTGCGTCTGCTTTGATGGATTGAATGCTTGGATATGATTCGAGATGATGATCCTAGTTAGAGGTGGGATAAAAATCGATTCATGTAAAAATCAGAATTCTTATCTTCTGAGATATTAAATCGATTCTTAACTTCCAAAAATCGATTTTCTTTTGGCTAATCGGTCACTCCCTGCTAAGTGCTAAGGCTAGCTCGTTAACTCAGTAGAATGCCAAATGGAGCAGCAAGACATTCAGCCAGTCTCACAGATGACGGGAGTAGATCCTGAACTATGTACTCATTCAAAAACTACTTTTAATCATGAATCCAGAATCGTGAGACACCCAAAGATTCCCAGCCCTAATCCTAGCAGTCATGGTATTTAAGACTTTGAAAACATTTTATTTCTAAAGACAGCTACATTTTACTAAGCCAATCTTTTCTGTATGACAAAGTGCTGTAATATAAGGCCGAAGTTATCTTTCATGTTACATTTCGCATCTTTATCTTTTTATGTTCAAATGCATACAGGGAATCGGGGTTATACACTGCAGAATTAGACTTACTTCAGAGTTTTTCCTGGCATAAAAAAATTCCCTTCATTTTGTAAAAAGGAAAATTATTTTATGCCTGCACAGCAGCACAGCGAATGAAACACAAGTGCTCTCAGGGAAAACAATTTAACACATTCCTCACTTTTCTTCCTCTTTTGTTGTTTGGCGTTTTCGTGTTGCACTGGATTGACTAAAAAACAACGCCGCCATCATATCTGCAAACAGCCGTAACTGCAGTTAGAAATGAAAAATTCACTAGTTGCTGTACTTACAAAACTTTGCTTTCCATGAAAAAAAATCCTTTGACTTTGACGAGGGCCGAGGCAGTCCAAAATTAGGCGGCAGCAGCAGCAGCCTTTGGACTGCATGAAATAGCCTGTCTTTATGTTTTACTTTAGGTCATCATTAACTTAGTGGACCAAAGTGGACGGGAGAAGGTAATTGGTGACGCATATCTGAAGCAAGTCCTGCTCTACAACAACCCTAACCTCACGTATGTTTCGTTTGACTTCCACGAGCACTGGTAAGAGACACAGTTCAGCAGAGAACTTGTTCATAAATATGTTCTTAAAAAGCTGTCTTATACTACAATGCAGTGACTTCCCAGTTTACTCTGTATATCCTGTTTCTCAGCCGAGGTATGAAGTTTGAAAATGTGCAAATACTGACAGATGCCATCTCTGATATCATAACTGACATGAAGTGGGCCTGGTAAGTGTCTTTTTCACTATTTTCTCACTTCCAGATAATCATTAACTCTTGCTATTGTTCATTGGTGTGTGTCTTTTTTAAAGAAAATAACAACATCCCATTTGTTGGCTACTTTTATAATCCTTCTTGATTTTGGGTTTGAGACTGTATGAATGAATGAATCCTTTGGCGAATGTATCTTCCTCTGTCAGGGTGGATCAGGCGGGAGTCATTTGTAAGCAGGAGGGTATCTTCAGAGTAAACTGCATGGACTGTCTTGACAGAACCAATGTGGTCCAGGCTGCTATTGGTCGGGTGGTGATGGAACAACAGGTGGGTTTGCTGCGCTGTCCCAGGGAAAGAATGTAACATTGTATATTTCCCACATTGCAAACATAATATAGGTACTGGATATAAAATGATGTAGCTGACCGTTTATCTGCTCTCTGATTGGTCAGCTGACCACCAATCAGTCACCAATCATCACCAATTAGTATTGGTCAGCTGTCCACCAATCAGAGAGCCTCCTCTTATCGCAACTTTTGCTGGGCTACTTTCCAGTTAGACAAACTTTCGTCTATGTCTTTTCAGTGCGTCGCAGTGAAATTGTGACCTTAATTTTGTTAACTTAAACGTGTTACTTAACAAGCTTAAGAGGTGCTTGAGGTGTCTGCAAGAATGACTCAAAATATCAACATCATTCTCTGGGACTCTTTTTCATCCCGGTCCCTAAATGATGACCTAATGTTGCTTATGTCATTGGTTATATGACAGATATTTAAAAAGAAATATGTTAGGTGTGCCCAATGCATTCATTCTGGTCCCCTTACAGTTTAACATGTATGTTAAACAGTCAAATTATTGTCATTGATAGTTTATCATGTGCATGCCAAAACAATAGAGCAGATAAGGTAAAAGAATTAAAATTATGAAGTCAAACCATAGCTATTTAAAACCATAATGAACTAACCAATTGTCAACAGATGCTGCTAGGTTCCACTGTACTCTGGTTCATTTTTAAACCTGTAATAATTCATCATCACTTGGTCACAAGAAGAAAAAATCCTTAATTTTCACAAAGAATCTCAAAATATTTGACAAAAAGAAAGGTAGCATTTTTGATATATGATATATGAAGTACATGTTATTGTCCGTTTATATTTTGTTCACCTTGAAAACTAATGCTTGCTTTGCAAATACTAATTGCAATTTAGGTTTTCTTTGTGTCTTTCTTTACCACTCATGAAAGATGAACCAAATGAGACTATTTAATAAATACATGTTTTTGTAATATTTCTGTGAACAAATGTTCTTCTTTCTTCATACAGTTAAAGAAACTAGGTGTGATGCCTCCAGAACAGCCTCTGCCTCCCAAATGCTACAAAATTTATCAGATCATGTGGGCCAACAATGGAGACATCATCAGCAGGCAGTATGCAGGCACAGCAGCGCTTAAGGTACCATCAATGTCTTTGCTTTGCTTAAAGAAACAGTAGTGAATTGTGCCAGCTTCTTTTAAAGAAGTAGTTAGGGGATATTTTAAAGTTATTTGGACTCATGCTTTTCCAACAGCAAGACTTGTGAATTTATTTAGAGTTTATTAATAGCTTTGGGCTGACAGAGTCTTTTGAACATACAAATTGATAAAATTCACAGAAGGTAACCGTTCAAATGTAACTCTAAATGTATATTTAACAGACACATTAACAAACATCTATTTTAGGGAGATTTCACCAGGACAGGAGAGAGAAAATTGGCTGGCGTAATGAAGGATGGTGTGAACTCAGCCAACCGCTACTATTTGAACCGCTTTAGAGACGCTTACAGACAAGCAGTTATTGGTAAGGAAAACAGAGATATTAAACTATAAATGAGTTGTAACAACATTATCCCTTGAGTGACTTCTCTTTATGGTTGTTCTTGCCTGCAGACCTAATGATGGGCATACCAGTGACAGAAGACCTCTACTCCATCTTTAGTAAGGAGAAGGAACATGAAGAGAAAGAGAAAGAAAGCCAGAGGGGAGCACAGGAACAGGTCAGCCTGCTGCTGCAGACCTACATGCAGCTTCTGCTGCCTGATGATGAGAAGTTTCATGGAGGTTGGGCCCTAATCAATTGTGACATGAGGTTGGTGGCTAGCTATCATATCTTTTTATTGGCAATGATCAATGTGCAATAGCATTTAGTGTGCATCAATATCCTCATCCAAACTTAAGACTACTATTCTAATTATACAATATTTGCAGATATATATAATATTAATATATAATATATATAATATTTCTCATATCTTATCTAGCATTAAGTAAGGTCTTTTACCTGCTTTTTGTAACATAACAATGAGTAAGGTCTTTTTTGGTCCTGCTCTTTTGTAATGTTAACAGACAAAGAGTAAGGTCTTTTACCTGCTTTTTGTAAAGTGTCTCAAGATAACACCTGTTATGAGTTGATGCTATACAAATAAAAATTGATTGATTGATTGATTGATTATTCATATTGGGGCAGCTGTGGTCCAGTCTGTCTGTCTGTTAACCCTCAGCTGGAAGGTTGGGGTTTGATCCCCATCTCCTGAAGCCACTTGTCAAAGTGTCCTTGAGAAAGACACTGAACCCCAAAATTGCTCCCGCTGCTGCGTCAATGGCGTATGAATGTGTATGAATGGGATTAGTTAATATCAATGTACACATTTCTTAGCAGCCTCTGCCATCAGTGTGTGAATGTGGTGAGGAATAGGTAACTGTGACCTGCAGTGTTAAAAGCCCTTTGAGTAGTCAGATTTACCATTACCATCTACCATGTCTCCTTTCTCTCCCACTAGCCTCATTGATGCATCAAACAAAGACGTAGATGTGTTGCTCCTTCTTTCTGAAAAAGCCTATTACATTGCTTTGTAAGTGAGACTCCAAACTTAACACATTTTCTCTTTAGAAACTGTATTTATGAATGCACTTATGTTTGAACTTAATTCCTTGTAGCTACGATGAAGAAGCAGATAAAGTCAACCAATACCAGCGCCTCAATTTGGATGGTTTGGAAAAGATCGAAATAGGTAAAACGTTCAAATTTAAAGAAAGTCTCGTCTTTGTACACTTGCTGAATGACACAGCACTTTCAAAAGCTTTACAGTTGCTCAGTAGCTTTTTAGCAATATCTGTTGAATATGACTAATGTAGAAAAAGCAAATCCCTGAAAATGAAATGAATAAGTTGTGTTTCCTTGTGCAGGTCCAGAGCCTACACTGTTTGGGAAACCAAAGTTCTGCTGTATGCGTTTGCATTACAGGAGTGAAGATACAAGTGGATTCTTTCACACGCTGAGAGCAGCAACACGAAATCCTGAGGACGATGGAAAAGGTAGTCTGAAATTCTTTTGATTGAAAGGAACAATGAACTTTTTGGAACATTGTCTATAAATTTATTGGTTGAAACTTACAGTATATTGTGGTCAATTTTAGACACATTACAATGCATAGCTGAGATGCTTCGCATAACCAAGCAAGCCATGGGTTTGGACTTGCTTGTAGTCGAGAAGAAGCTTGAGAGGTGAGTACTATGTCATCATTAGATATATAGTATTTATCTATTATAAATAATTTATTATTTGTTTTATATTAAACCCTAATGACTTTTCAGCCTTTGTACTTTAACCAATGGTTAGAGCTTTTTGTCTAAGGTATAAACGTATATACTAACATTAGTGTCTGTGTTCTAGGCGGCAGTGTAAACCTCATGAGGATATAATGGCCATCCAGAACAAACCTGCTGACCAGGGTAGCTCTGGGCTGGCACAGGGCAAGAGTTTCCTCCTGAACAAATTCTCTTCTCTCAATCAGAAAGTGAAACAGACTGGCCCTTTTAAGCCCCTTGGGAGGTTGGGCAACTTCTCTAAGCCAGATGTTAAAGTCAATTTCCTTAAACCGACTATGCATGTCAACCTTTGGAAATCTGACAGCAGCTTGGAGACATCAGAAAACAACCCTGGAACAGGATGCATCAAAGATGTTGGAGATGGGAACTCTGAAATCTCAGACGACTCTGACTCTTATATTTCTGATCCAGAGCAACCATGTTCTTTGGAAAACATGGACTATGTGCTACCAAGTTGCGGTATTGTAGCATCAAACCCACGCCTGGGGAGTCGCTCCCAGTCTATTGCTAGCATAGAGCTAAATATCCCCACCATGATACGGGTCACTGGGTGTGATGGGAAGCAGAAAAGCCCCTTTGAAGCTGGTGATGACAAGTCACCAGGAGCTGCTTCGGTGGCTGAAGAAGCCATTCTGATTGACTTTGGTACTCCCATTGAAGCCTACTGTCACCAGTTTGTCCAGGATGCACAGACCAAACCTGTTGAGGTGTTTGGAGAGCAACCAACATCTGCTGTTCCCCCTCTCAACCCTGTGGTGCCAGTGCAGAATAAGACCCCTGCAGACTCAGACAAGCAGTCGAGCTCTGAGTGGCAGCATGAGGATCCTCAGCTCCCCAGGCCATCCCAGCTTGACGTTGAGTTAACTACTTCCAGTTTCAACCTCCTCACAGTCCAAAAAACCAGCTCTGTAGCCTCGGGAGGTTCTCAGAGGAGTCTGAGTTTGCAGATGGAGGGCAGCCAAGGCCCTTCGCCTGCTGACAGCAGTGGCAGCAGAGTAGTGTCCCCATTTGCCAAGATCAAGAGCTCAATGGTTCAGGTGGCAAGCCTTACCCAGGCTGGACTTACACAAGGTATCAATTTTGCTGTGGCAAAGGTACAGAAGAGCCCAGAACCAGAGTCTATCAATGAAGCCCAAGAGAGCGAGCTTAAGGCAATGTTTACACAGTGCCAGACCAGGATTATTCAAATCTAGTGCTTTCTTTGTAGCAAGATTTTGTAGTTGTATATTGTTTTGAAACTTCCTGTATGGTAGCAGTAGCAAAGGTTGGACATAGGGTCACTTTTCAGCCAGAAAAGCACTCTTTAAATTACCCCTCAATTAAACGTGTCCTTGTTGGTGATACCGCTTCTACAATACTAACAAATATGTATTTATAGTCAACATGGTGGTGACTATGTTTACATGCACATTATTATGGATTGCCTGGTACAGTTTTTTTTTACTACAAAGGAAGTTTGAATTTTACCCCTTTTGCCATTTAACTTTTCAAACTTATAATTTTCTCTTTTACAAATTATATTTCTGTGGACAAATAACTTACCAATATATTCCCACCCTTTTGAAATTGCAGTGATGGTGTAACATGGGATTTCTGATGTAAATGTGGAACTAGAACTAAGAGCCTATGCTGTGTCTAAACGATCATGGTTAATCTTTAAGTATTTCTGGAATAGTTTATCATTCCTATCTGTCTGTAAGAACATTTTATTGAAATGAGTGTATGTGAATCCAAATCCTAATTCAAACCAGAAACTTTCTTGTAAAAAAGAACTAAGACATTCAGGTTTTTGAGAAGTTTTTTAAGTCTTCTACCTTCAGAGTAGTATGCAAAGTATTTTTGTGCATGTAAACATGACCCCCTTTTCATCTGGAAAGATAATGTACCCACAGTGCTTGCATGTGAGGTTTATGGTAACAGTTAATAATGACATGGCAGAGAAACATGAAGCTGAATGTTGAAAGATAAACTCTAAATGTATTATGTACTTTATGTGATCCATTATGTGCAGCTCACATATTGGCGTTTGTTGGACTGTTGTGGAAAACTCCTTTGTGATTCCTGAAGGATGAGTCTCTGTTCATTATCAATTTGTATAGCTGTTAGAAACTAGCCAAACCACATAGTGTACATAGTTATCCCATGTAAAACCATTATGCCAAGTGTAACTCAGAAAAATACTGTTCTAGAAATCACTTCACAAAACCTTAGTAAGAGTGTCCTTGTTGATCATGTGTAAAGTAGGTACTGTATATTTTTCCTGGGTCAAGATTTCCCTTAAGCTTCTTGCTTTGATGGTAGAGTTGCAGCTTAATATGTTAAAAGATAAAGGAATTATATTTTGAAATGAAAGCCTAGCAATGTAATTGTTAACCATGAATAAGCAGAAAAACACAGCTTGGAGTTGTTTTAAATAGATACATGTTTCTGCTCATGGTTTGTTTATTGAGTCCTCAGCCAGTGTTGTACATTTTTGTTGCAAGTTTGATAAAAACAGGAGAGTAGCATATAGTAGATATATATGCAATTGCACCCACTGAGGAATACCTATGCTTTATGCACTCCTCAAACTGAAAATATTTGCCTTAACATGAATAGTTTATGTATATCAGGTATTTATGGCAAAATCTACCTTATGTTGATTCAACAGGTTACATTTGGTGTACTGTATAAACAATGATGTTCAGGGTTTATTGTGTCATCAAGCTTTATCTTGGGATATTTCATGTACCACCACTGACATTCAATTTTATAATTATGTTATTGATTTTTATGCATGTGCTGTACTATATCGATTTCTGAGTTTAGTTTTTTGAGGATCCCTGCTGCTCTTTGTGCTGGTGTCAGTGTATTAAACATGTTGGGACCTTTGGAGTTGAAATCCCAAGATAAATCTTTACTCACTCCATATATGTCTTAACATTTCATTTGACATCGTTTAAGAGGGACTGAGGGCTGCGTTGTGGAGGCTACATTATAAAGATATTGAGCAAGCTGTAAGGAAATGTTTTAATGTAGAGGATAAAGGGTGTCTGTTTTTTTTTCTTTTTACTTCCTCTAGATTGCAAACACTGGAGCAGTTCTCAAGTAGAATAAGAGCGTATTCTGTTCTTAACTGTCTGGATGAATCTAAATGAAACAGTAATCCTCAACATTACTGTTTGAGATCACAAAGACCAACCAGTGTTGGAATCTGGTTTTATATGCAAATGCTGGGAGCCTTATTTGACCCCATAGTTGGTGGTTAAGCTTTCCTTCCTTTCCAGTTTTACACCAAGTGCTTTTGCAGCCACCTGTTTGTTGTATGTGGTTGTCCACCCTTCCCACGAGGCAAGACAATGAAAAACAGCAATTGATTTCAGTTTGAGCACATTTTCGGTTATACGCATCATTCCATTTGTCAGTGCTCATATTTTCCTTCTACTTACTGTTGTCATTGTTTTACAGTGTACTGATGTATTTAATGTCTATTAAACTGATCTATTTATTCTTATCTTTGGGTCTTACTTGATGACATTGTGCTTTTGATTTGTTTTTACATTTCATTGGAATAAAAACAAATTAATGATTGACTGTTGCTTGAGGTTTATTTACAAATCAAGTTACTGAAATTAAAGCAAATTAAGGTGATCATCATTGAGATGTTACTTTACAGAATGCACGCACTACAATCTTTCCATTGATTGGAAACACGAACATATGCCCCTCAGTGAAATAACAAACTTCATATTTAAACATATTTATTATACATCTTTGTTTTGTCAAACAGAAAAAACAAAAGCAAATCATTTATCTGTGTTCGATCACTGCTCGTTGCCGTTGAAACACTTGAGCTGCTCAATCGTGCTTCTTCGCTGCATCTCCATTTGTTTGACTCTCATCCAGCTGTCTATGGACAGAGAGGTTTGTCCAAGGCTGAGAGACAGCAACCTGCCAACAGAGTAACAGTCAGTCTTCTTAAAAAAACATGTTTGCTTAAATGAAATCAATCTGTGACAACATATTGTTGCTTTGCACATCTGTTATTTTCATAGTTGGTCATAAATGATTGTGTTTTTTAACACTATTAAAAAAAAGACAAAGGCTTTTAATTCCTGCCCACCTCGCAACAATAAGCATCCTGTGGAGGTCTTCAGCAGATATGCTTTGTGGATCATCCTTCCTCATGTCGACGAAGTCATCCTCAACTGACTGCACCAAAAAGGGCAAGCACATAAAGTACACTTTAGAACAGACTGCCCATTAAGACACACAAACAGGACTAATGAGTACATGAAAGGAACAAGTCAATACTTCCAAGTTACTACACTGATGACGTGGTTATTATAATACTGAAGGCATGCCTTACCTTTGTCACATCATCAGAGATACTGTAATCAAGCAGCCGCACCAAACTCAAGTAAATCCTGAACTTGTTGAGCTGTGATGAAACATGCACCGGCATGTTGATGCTGCTTATATACTCCTCCATGTGAGACTGGTTAACCTGAGACTGTATATTGATGTGGCAGTCTGCCTGTGGAGTAGGAAAGATAAAATAAATATAGTCACTATACCAAATAATATTGTCGTCAATAGAAATGTATGGAGACGTATTATGGTTCAAATTCTCTATTCATCCGTTTACAATAAACAAAAGCTTTTTTTTAAACATAGGACCGGCATGTGCATTATTGTATATAAAGGTAAGGCTATTCAAGATGTAAAGGTCCTAGAAGAACTCATGTAGTGCTTTTCATGTCAGCCCAAACATTACCACTGTGTAAGCCTGAAGAAAGAGCTCGGGCTGACGCAGAGTAAACATGTTTGGTGTTTATGAAGGCATAAACTGGCAATACAGAAGAGACCTTCTGTTGCCCTAGCTGTATTCTATAACCTAGACTATAATCTTGGCCTTAAACTTGGTTTGGTTGAAAAAACAATGTATACATATAGACATATGTTTATTTAGTTCTTTTAATGGGGGTTGATATGCTATATAGGGACCATGAATTATCTGATCTACTGGCCAGTTGTTTCACTGTAACACATTGTCAGCTACAGCTTCTGATCAACCATTGGAGTTGTTTACAGCATGCCTCCCTTCACTGTAGAGCTAATAAATGACGGGGCCTGATGCCTTTTCCAGGATTGTTCCTGTGGCACACAGTTGCAGCCATAGCAACCCAGTGGACCAACACACAGGAATAGCACACAGCACATTCCTTGGGCTGTTCGCATCTGAGTGAGAGCCGAGATAAAGCTGCACACTAGAGGTTCTGCTTTGACCAACCAACTGCCGTTGAGGTGACGTGACTACGCTGGAAAACCACACCCAGCATCAGACATGGCTGTCTCATGAGAGGGCAAAGGAAACCAAACCTCTGCCTGGCCATGTCAGTGAGAAGGGGGGGGGGTGTTTTCAACTTCTAGCTGCATGCCTCATTCTTCTTTGTCCTTACCGGCAGTAGTGAGCGGCCCTCAGATGTGATGAGCACGTTAATATTGCAGGGGAATTCCATCTGATGGTAGTTAAAGTCATATTCAACCTTCTGCCATGAGATCACGTTCCCCAGGGCTGTGATGTTACGCACACCTACACAACAAGAACAAAAACACACAGAGTGTAAATGTTGGGTCAGTTAGTTCACTGAAGTTGGCTCAGTGTTAGAGGAGTCTCACCTGCTGTGTCCAGCTGTCCCTGCTCCAGCTGGGTTTCATCCAGGAACAGGTCAGTGTTTTTGGACAACTGGAGGACTCCACTCAAGAGGCGGTTGCCCACATAATCCTTCTTGGGCACCAATCGCAACTGGTTCATGTTCTGGAGGCTCATGCCCAGATAGTATGACTGCAGCGATAAAAAAAACATTCAGTGTCTTTCATTTCAATTGACATAAATCAATTAAAATCGCACTTTAAAGGTACAGATTTACTCACAGAAGGGACGAGCTGCTGAATGATCTGGTATAGACGCTCAGTGTATGAGGCGACTATTGGACAGCCACTCAGGTTCAAGGTGAACTTTCCAAGTGGGAGTACATCTCTTCTGGTGTATCTTCAAGAAAAATGAATCACACTGTGATAAGACAAAAGCCCTGCTGTAATGCAAGGTCCTGATTACAGTCCATGCAAACTGCATGTGGCTAATGCACATACACCTGTATCAGCCCTGCTTTACTAGATGCTTGAGAACATGAATGGAGAACTCTTGTGAACCAAACCAATTCCATACCAAGGTATTCATTAATCAATGTTATAGAAGCACTTCTGTAAGAAATGATAATGATGTAACAAGGGAGGAATGCTACTACAGATTGTATACTGTTCAAGAAGTAGGTTCTGGATAAAACAGCTAGATGTCCAGCAGATTTGTATTTTAAACTAAGTAATGGTATGTGTGTCATTTGCTGACAAATTGTCTACCTTGATGAGAGCAATGTTAGAAATGTTTTCATTTTTTATCTCTCTCGTCAAATTGGGTCTTTGATAGCAAGTATCAGCTGCTTGTAATAAACAATGGTTTGGAGTGAATTTTATCACTTATCAATTTGTGTTGACTTTAACAGTAATAAATAAACTTGACATACACACTAGAAATGAGATGCAAAATGAGGTACTCTGCAGCAAGAGTATCTCCCAGAAGAACATGAGTTAAGTATGTGTGCAGCTCCGCCTTGACTGAGGCCATCTCGCTCAAGGTTGTAGATAGAACTGAAGAGGAGAAAAGAAAAAGAGTTAAAAAAAAATATTCCTGTTGATACTACAGGTATGTTGTCCTTTAAAGCTTAGAAAGCTTTAACAGCCTTGTTATAATAACACCCAGACATTCCTATTGATGACACATTTTAACATTGATCTGTCTGCTGAGCTGAAAACTATTAATATTTAAGTCAAACACATTTCTAAATGTAGTAAACCTGACAGCAGCTCTTATTTAGAACCAGTGATGAAGTTAGTATGAATTGTGGCTAGGCTCATTAAAATATGTTTCAAGATGCAGCATTATTTATTATTTGACCCTGACATTGTTTTGCGTCTCTTGGACATTGTTATCAATCAGAACTAATGCACTTAAATATATTTCTGAGGATGAAATATTCATAGTAACTGAACTGGATTATCAATAAGCATCTATACTCCGATATTTGGTTCATACAGGAACTGTCGTTCTCCAAGGTGGCTGAGGGCAGCAGGGGGTTGTTGTTTGACAGTTGCTTGGCGTATAGCATGTGAAGGCGAGGAACGAGCGAGGTCGGTGGACTGTGCACTCTCTGTTCCTCTGCCATCTCCATGAATTCTGCAGGGTCAAGGAGGGATGAGGTGGCGTCTCTGTGCAGACATGCCAAGAATGAGTAACAAACATGCACATCACCATTAGAGAGAAATTCATCCTAATATTCCACCAGATATGTGTTCAGTCCGTCTCCACTCTGGAGCTGATAGATCTTTAATTCAGTCAATGTTTGTGCTCAGCTGCGCTGCTCCTGACCTCTGGAAGTCCACAGTACTTTGAAGCAGATACACAAGACTTCCACTATTGCCAGATGCCGGAGCATGGCCCATCAATTTACCATAGAGCGGGACAGGAAGTCATGCACAGATACATTAAAACAGCTGCTTTGTTTTTTGAATAAAACACTCTATTTTGTGTTTTTGTTGTTGAGTGTATGAGGTACGACATACATTGTATTATCTGTGATTCTGTAATGACCGCAGGGACTCCAGCTGTCTGGCGATGCTGCTCTGTGAATGCAGCTTGTGGGAGCATAGCTGACACGTAATGCACACGTATCTGGTGGATTCTGGGTAAATATCTCTTACTTGTTGTGGTCAAATGCACTGAGAGCTGGGTTGACAGAGAGGATTCCATAGACTTCTACTATGTCATTCAGTTTGTAGCTATCCCAGTCCTCGTAAACCTGCCAACACCAAGCACCTTTTAGCTTCTGTTATTCACAAAGTCTGCTGATAACGGTGGCACTACCTATTATTATTACCTATTATTGTTTCAAATGTTATCTCATTGCAATAATATAAAGGTATGAAAGGTACCAAAAGTCAATGTTAAGATACATAACACACCTTGACTAGACAGGATGGGCCTTTCTCTCCTGGTAAGGGGAAGTTTAGGTCAAGATGAGAGGCAGACGCCATGTGGCTGGAAGGGGCTTCTGTCTCCTGCCGCTTAGAGTCTCCATTTCTGTGCTGTTCTGTGTTACTTGGAGGACCTGCAGTGAGAGAAGAACTAGTCTGCATTTATGTCAACATCTCACATTGGAAAGTTGCTTTTGAGTTAAATACCATCAAAATCAAGCTTACTTCTGCTGGAATCAAAGTTTTAGCACTACGAACCAAGCAACAAAGTTTCATTTACAATAATAAAAAAGAAACACCTAAAAAACAGAGATTCTATTTAGTATCTGGCTTCATGAGTCAAATCTCCCACATACCAGTAGGTGGCTCCCTCTGTTTCAGCACGTTTAGGTCTTCCTCTTCCTCATAGCTCCGTTTCTGTCTGGTGGGTGCATACGAGGTTGAAGGAACAACTCTCACTTGGCTTAGGCTGGCATAGCTGTGCAAGAATTAAGGAAAGCTAGGGAGCAGTAGAAAGTCAACTTTGAATATGTATTTCCTCTCTGTCTTTTAAGTATGGCACTGTGAGGACTAGATTAGGATATTTCTTTCACCCAGGGATTTTCTCCAGGAATTGGCACACAGTAGAAAGTTTGCCTCTCTGCAGTCACAGTGTTTCTTGAGTTGAAATCCACCTGTTGATAAACACATATTAGTATGTCAACTGGAATTGAGGGATTTTTGATCTCTTGAGTGATTTGGCTGAGGCTGACTTACCCCACATTCTGTTACATCTTTGTACTTCCCACATTGCAACACCTGGGTATAGCATGATAACATGAAAGCATCTCACATGTTATCAAACACAAGATAGTTGAAAGGGCAGTACTTCTAATTGCAGAGTATCAGGAAACACAAACCTTAGCCTTTGTGGATGGATCAACAGTCTCATACACTCCCATGTAGAACTCTGGATCATACATGTCTTGGATGAAGCAACGAAACTTGACCAGGCTGTTGGGCTTCAGGTAGTGCAAAGGCACATCATTCAAAGATGGGACCTACACCAAAATATATGTGGTTGTTATTTATTAGTTTGTGTGCTTTCAGCTGTGCTGAAATGATTATGTTGAAAAGATACAAGAGAAGCATTACCCAAGTATGAGCATTGTCCTTTTTTAGATGGTCCTTAAAGAAATCAACCACTTTTGCCTCCCATCCAGAGTTTGGAATGTTTTGTGAGTTAGCTAAATACAAAAAGAAAAGTAGCCTTATGTTATTCAGAACTATGTATATTTTGTTTATGGCAATTTTTAAAGCATGTCAGGTTTTGTTTTTGTGTGAACTGTCTCCAGAAAGGCTGATTGTTGTCCAGGACTGAAAATACACAGTGTCATTCAAAGTAAAAGACAAGGAAATTGATAGCCATATTCTGTAAGTATTGGATAAAAAAGACTATTATGAGTGAGGATTTCAACCGACATCACTTCAATATATACAGTCTATGGACATGAGCTACAGTAGCTGCATGATTGTAATTTACACATTTCGGACCGACATAACCATAACAGATATTTGTGCATCCTACTTCAAATAAAATATGGTTACTTTAAGGAATAAAAATTAGTTTTTTGCTCTCATGATTTCATGTAACTGTGAGTGTTTATGCCTTTACACTGATGGACAAAAGAAGCTGAGTTGGAAAATGAACATAAACGCCTGCTCAAGTGGAAACAACAATTCGGAAAATCGGGAAAGAATTGGGTGTATGACTTTTATTAATTGACGTAATGCAAATTAAGTTGCTGTTGATACAACGTCCCAACTGAAAGCACGTGAACACACTGAAGACGGGAGAACGAGAACATCCGAGGAACACTTGAATGCAGATCTTAACAAAGATAAGTAGCATAATGCCATAACCTCTGAAGTTGCCAAGCTCATGCCAAGCTCATAAAAAACACTAGTAGCCTTTCTCTATCTAAGCCAAACAGCTGCATTCAGAAAAGTAATGCTAAGTATTTATGAGTTTAAAGTGTATGGTTAGACCCTGTATTATGCAGGTTTTTAAACAGACTCGCCCGTTTTCGAGCTGAGAAAACGGTTTGAGTTCCGGTTGTAGAAAAGTAGTTAGCGACCAACGACACGCATAAACTTCAAATAAATGTGTTTCTAAGGGATAAGAAAGCTGTGTGGTCGTGATAGTTAGCATAATACGTGGCTATAGAGCTAACCAGGTTCACAATGGCTTTCAAAGTGAAGTTTGAAAAGTGTTCTTCTGCCACATACCAAACATCCCTTGAATCACTGTGAGAGGGTTGTTGATCCAGTCCTGTGTGGAAGGCATCATTAGCCAGTAGCAAAAGTCGGTCAAATGAAAAATTAGCCAAAGCAAATCGCTGTGAAAACACTGTTAACTTCCCCACGCAGGCTCTGGTGAGTCAGGGCGGGAAACTCACGTCATCAGTGAAAAAGTGTAGTTCGCTTGATTTGTATAAAAGGACGCACCGGTGCTCGTAGAAGTTTGTTTATTTACCGCACTACTCCACTTCCAGGCTGTATCGGGAGTTTTAGCTCTACTTTGATGTCGATTGTGTGGTTAGTATAAAATGAATATAAAATGCGTGTGTTGGACCTATATTTAAACTCTTTATTAAACACGTTGTGCTTTGCACACTTGAAAGTGTACATGCCAAGTACATCGTTTTCCAGCCGGTAGGGGGCAACAGTAAGGGGAAGTGCTTGTTTTTCTGCATCCAATGAAATGTGGTCAAATAAGCTGCGTGGTTTAAGTAGATCTATATATCATGTGTTACCATGTTGTAGTAATGGGAGGCGACTGCCGATGATATATAGATCATTGAAATATGGAGGCAGGAAACTGCTGATTGGGGAACTGAATGTGTGTCCCTCTTCTGGTAGTTGCTACGTGTAATTCTAAGGAAAATGGCAGAAAGAAAAAATAATGCCCCCAACGCCAGTGCAAATTTACTGTTCAGCGATGCTCCGGAGTTTAACTTCAACCTGCCTTTTCTGCCAGTGGGTCAGGCCACAGGTCCGGTGGTGTTTGCCGGAGGTGAGTTGACACTGACACAGGATATTTCTCAACTTTAGCGCTGTACGGCTAAGCTAGTGATCAGGAGAACAGGGACCTGCATCTTAGAAGAAACTGAAACAGAGAGCGACAGCCTGAGTGACAATCTGCCTATCAGACTGTTCAATGTTTAGGTATCCTGTGCGATGTGGCACAACTCAACATTTTATTGTGATCTTGGTAGTGTTTAAAACGGAACTGTATTTCCACCTTCACAGCAACCCAGGTGTTTATAACTGTTACACCATATACCTTATTTATCTGACATATACAATACTAACCAAAATGCTAATAAGACATTTATTATTAACATTTTGGTTATTTTTCTTTTTTAAAACTCTTACCACGATTCTAAGCCTAAATGTTGCTGTCGTTATTCACTAGATGATTCAACTGATGTTGGAGAAGAAGACAGCTTTCTTGGTCAGAACTCTGAAAATGTATCAGCCCCCTCTACAATCAACTACTTTGCCAACTCTGTAACCAGTGCTGATCCATTCGCATCCATCGGTCAGTCACCATGCCCGCCTCCTGCCCTGTCAGCAGTGCCCACAACAACATGCCCGGTTTCTGTCCCAAGCAGTCTCAGCACGGCTTCATTACCAACTCCGGGCTCACATATGAATCCTGCTGCTTCCGCGTTTGGCAACCATGTTTACCAGAGCCCTATAGGGCGTCACACTTCTCCACCTACCACAGTGACCTCACCACCTCCCCAGATGCAGCGTCAGGCTCTTAATCCTTACAGACACACCTCCACTTCCAGCAGAGCCAGTCCTTATATCCCAGCGCCAGAGATCCTGCAACAAACACACACACCTCAGCAGAATCCATACTCTCTCAGCTCTCCGCCACAGACCTTCCCACCATCAGGAAACACGTTCACCAAGGTAAATATAAGCTTATCAGTGACTTGGTTGGATATGTGTTATTAATGAATGTTAACTGCACCAGTTAATGAAAAAGTAAGGATCAGAGTTTTTCATCTCTCGTCAGTCTCCTCCAACACAGATTGAAACACTTCAAGCTCCAGCCTCTGCTGCCGGAGCACTAGTTCCTACTGGTCCCATGATGCCATACAACTACAGTGTCTATGAGCCTGTTCAGCCTCACTGGTTCTACTGCAAGCAAGTGGAATCAAAGAGTGTCTGGCTTCCTTTCAGTTTTATCGACTCCCTTCAGCTAGAGGAGACATATAACTCAGGTGATATGCAAACACCCAGATAATCGAAGCACTCACATTGCACTTTCACTGTGACTGGTTCTAATGTAGGCTCTTTGTCCTTATAGTTCAACCAGACCCGGAAAATGTGATTGTGCGTACAGACGGTGGGCGTTATGATGTGCAGCTGTATGACAGAGTACGAACTGCAGTGTACTGGGAGGAGGAGCCTACAGAAGTTCGGCGCTGCTCTTGGTTCTACAAAGGGGATACAGACAGTCGCTTTATTCCTTACTCTGAGGAGTTTAGTGAAAAGCTTGAGGTATGACCACAAACGGGTATTGTGTCAATAAAAAACATCCTTTTTTGTAACAAAGTTTATTAGGGCAATTGTAGTGCGCCCTTCGAGTCAAACACATGCTAGTTGTCTTCCAGTTCTGCATCAGCTGGCACAATGGACGTGGAATTATTGTATTGCACATCACTGTGTTTTCTTTTTTCTATAACTCAGGCAGAATATAAGAAAGCTGTGTCTACCAACCAGTGGCACCGTAGGCTAGAGTTTCCATCTGGAGAGACCATTGTTATGCACAATCCAAAGGTAAACTCTTGGTGTTGAGCATTCAGTTGCGATCTTCACTAGTCTGATTTACTGACTTCTGATTGTCTCTGTAGGTCATTGTGCAGTTTCAGCCCTCCTCCATGCCAGATGAGTGGGGCACAACTCAGGACGGACAGACCAGGCCCAGAGTGGTGAAGAGGGGGATTGATGATGACCATGATGAAGTGCCTGATGGTAGATATATCCCAATTTCAATTCATTTAATCCAAGTGAAAAAAAAGTTTATCAAACAATCTCAGCTTGAACTTCGTCATAAATGTTGTAAATGTGCTAAACTTAATTAATATTGAAAACATATATATGGATGAAGACTAGATTAGTGACCTATGTGAAATCCTGTGGACCGTTTTCCAGGTGAGCTTCCCAAGGTGGATCATATTGTGTTTATGGTTCACGGTATTGGTCCTGTGTGTGACCTGAGGTTTAGGAGCATGGTCGAGTGTGGTAAGTACCATTTAATCATGCCATTTGCCAGTTTGAGTATACCTGTCGTGTTTCAAATAAACTCTAAAAATCCTTGTGCTTTCAGTGGATGACTTCCGAAGTGTATCACTGAAGCTGCTGAACAGTCACTTTAAGAACCCCTTGGATAACCACACAATCAGCAGGGTGGAGTTCCTCCCTGTCCAGTGGCACACAGCTCTACATGGGGATGCTACTGGAGTGGACAGGTAAGCAGGTTTACACTGACTGTGTAATGAATTCACACGTAATCTGAAGCCTTCATCTACACACACATACCCTCTTCGGTCTCTTTTATCATCTGATATTCTGAAATCTTTTGGACAGGTATTGATTCATTGTACAGAAGGTAACTGCTGGAAGGACGGACCAAATGTATATTTGTATAATTCTGACAATTGTCATAAAAAGACCACTACCAACATTTAGTTTTCCTGCTCAGATTGTTAAACTCAATACCTGTCTGAGGCCATCACACACTTAGAACAGGTTCAGATTTATAAATAAAGTTTCAGTTTAAAAATGGCTCAATAAACCTGTGAACTGCAAAGACGTTTGAAATCATTGTAGTAAAAAAAACAAAGGGTGAGTGCATTTGTTGGAAAGTATTTTCAGATATTAGTTATGAAGAATAATCATAGTGGGAAATAATAACAAATAGTGAAAAGGGAACAAAACTGCTTCTCCACATTTTCTTTGCCCTGTATAGAATCGTTAAATGTGTTACATACTTTCTATGTGAAGATAAAAACATGTTTAGCTATCTATGATCTGTTGCTTTGTTTTATCTCCTAAACTAAACACTGTATTGTATATCTAAGTTGGAACCAGTTCTCCTACCACTCTGAACAGCAATCCCAGGCTGTCTCCCTGAGTTGCTGTTTACTTTTTATATCTAGATAACCAAATCTAGATAACCAATACAGACATCTAGATAACCAATACATACATCTAGATAACCAATACAGAATATAAATTTTTTTATCACCAGATGTATAATTTTCTTTGTTCTCTTTGTAGGAGGATAAAAAAGATTACCTTGCCCAGTACTGGACGTTTACGACACTTTACAAATGAGACTTTGTTAGATGTGCTTTTCTACAACAGTCCCACTTACTGTCAGACCATCATGGACACAGTTGCTCAAGAGATTAACAGACTATATGCCTTGTTCATGAAGAGGAACCCAGACTACAAAGGATGCATGTCGGTGGCGGGACATAGCTTAGGTAATAACTGGTTACTAACCCATTTATACACACAGCTTCCATTTGTCTTGTTTTTAAACTAGATTGGATTTTTCTTCCTTGTACCTGCAGGTTCCTTGATTCTATTTGACCTGTTGTCAAATCAGAAGAATAGCTCTGTGGCCATGCCTATGATAGCAACCGCTAATGGAGACACCAAAAAGGTCATACATAATTCAACAGAAACATAAATCTATTATTCTTTTAAACACAAAGTATTTTAATTCATCATGAGCACTTCTTTGTGTAATAGATAATTGCAAAAACAATGCTGCACATAATAGTTTATTCTGCCTCTCACATCAGGTGGCAGCCCCCGTTACACAGGAAAATAATGCTGTTGCTCATCAAGCTGAGGAAGAAGAGGGGAAGGAGTTTGAAGATCTTTCTGCTATGCTGGAACATCTGGGCTTGTCTGAGTACAAGAGTACATTTGATGACGAGAGGATTGACAAAGAGTCTTTTGTGAGAATAAAAGCCTGCTTGTTATTAAGTCAGAAGTGTTATCCAGTGTTTTAGGCTCCAGGCCATGTTTTAGTGGACATATTTTCTTTCCTGTTATACCATATACAATTCCCTGAATTTGCAAATTGTCAGATCAATAACGAGTACAAGTCATGTACCAGTGTAACTGCCTAAAACTAAAAAGCTTTATACTTTTACCCTGTATGGATGGGATATGATTGTTGCAAGGCTTGGCTCAGTTAAGCACCTTTTAATATGTGAACAATTCAAAAACTGAGAATCATTGCCATAGAAAATCCTTTTATCAGGCTTGAAAGTCCTAACCATATAAAAGCATGGTTTAATGTAGGCATATGGAGGAACACATCTCTCTTTCAATGAGTGGGCTTCATAGTAAATCCTGGGATTAGAATGTTATTTAAAAAAAAAAATAATAATATATATATATATATATATATATATATAAAGTGACTGTTTCCCCTTACCCTGGTGTTGCATTCTTTCAGCTTATGTGCACGGTTGAGGACTTGAAAGAGATGGAAATCCCACTTGGTCCAAGGAAAAAGATTGCCAAGTTCATCAAAGAACGACTGAACAAGCAGGTATATTTGTCTCTTTAGCACCAGTGTTGCTTGCAGCTTGTTGGTGGTGACTGTCTTTTTTTTCACATGCAAAGGCTATGTGTCAGGCAAAAAAGAAAGCAGAGGTGAAAGAGGTCAGTCAAGTTGTGGCGCCTCCATCAGCAGCTGAAACTCTTCCTGATGCCTCTGGGAAAACTCTTCCAGTTGGAAACAGCTTCTCCTCCATCCATGTCGACTACAACTACTTTGAAGTTGGAACAGGACAGGTAAATGGTACTGATAAGACACATTTAAAGCTAACTTTGAAGGTTACTTTCAATGTAATAATAAAATGTAATGATGATATAACATGAATATAACTTTTCTTAATGTTTGATTCTGTAGCTGTCAGTGGTTTACCAGGCCCTGGACTTCGAGCCAGTCAATTTCTTTGCCTTGGGTTCTCCAATTGGCATGTTCCTAACAGTCAGAGGTCTGGAAAAGATTGAAGAAACTTACCAGCTTCCCACATGCAAGGGGTTCTTCAATATCTACCATCCAGTATGCAGCCCTTCTAATTTGTATATTATAAATATTAGCATGGTCAATATTTAATATTGTCAAATCTAGTTATTGCCTTTATATGAATGAATCTTCAAAGAAATCAAAACTTTAAGCTGCAAGTATTATCAATGAAACTGAGTTACTCTCTCAATGACAAATGGTTGTCAATAACTGAATCCATTTTCTTTCAGTTGGATCCAGTGGCATATAGGATTGAGCCCATGATAATACCAGACTTGGACTTGAAGCCTGTCTTGATCCCACATCACAAAGGAAGAAAGAGGCTTCATCTGGGTACAGCATACGCTTATTATTTGATCCCTAATTTGTGTTTCCCCAAACATCAGCCATTGTTCATTTTTCTGCCCTAACGTATGTGCACTGAAAGTTTAACCATAGACATTTTTAAATATTGTTTGAAAGTAGTTGTCTATAATACATATAAATAGTATTTCTACTTTCAGTTGAATGGTCATTGATGGTCACAGTGGCAGTTAGGAAAGGTTGTTTTGTCATTTGCAGTATAAGCTATTGGTTTAGTAGTAATCTGTTTAATTGTTCTCCAGATTGGAAATGATACCAAAGAAGAGTTGATAATAAAGATTTATTGATAGGGATGTTCCACTGATGGTTTTATGTCAGGCTTCTGCTATTCACATAACAAAAACCCCAAGTTGTTACTAAAGGCAGAGTCACTGGTGTTCAAAATCGTGTGTGTGTGTGTGTGTGTGTGTGTGTGTGTGTGTGTGTGTGTGTGTGTGTGTGTGTGTGTGTGTGTGTGTGTGTGTGTGTGTGTGTGTGTGTGTGTGTGTGTGTGTGTGTGTGTGTGTGTGTGTGTGTGTGTGTGTGTGTGTGTGTGTGTGTGTGTGTGTGTGTGTGTGTGTGTGTGTGTGTGTGTGTGTGTGTGTGTGTGTGTGTGTGTGTGTGTGTGTGTGTGTCTAGTATGAGTGAAGGGAAGTCTTCAAATGCACTAATAACCATTTGTAAATCAAGACAATTATCTGTGTATAGGTAAATGTTCAAATTCCATAAACCTCTTTTGGTTCTTATTAAAATCCCTTGAAACGCTTTTCATGGGGATTGATTTTATAATGGATGTTTTTTTTTGTGTAACAGAACTGAAGGATAGTCTCTCCAGGATGGGCTCTGACCTAAAGCACGGTTTCATCAGCTCCCTGAGGACTGCCTGGCAGACGCTCAACGAGTTTGCTCGTGCTCACACATCATCTGCCCAGCTTCAGGCTGAGCTGGCTATTGTAGCCAATCAGATCGAAGAGCAGGAGAAGCAAGCTCGGGAGGGTAGGTTTCACTGAATGTTGACAGCTCTAACAATGTATAAGGTCAGTGAGAGACTTCTAACTGTATTCTGTATTTTCTCAGACCACAAGATCCCAGACAGCCTTGAGCCACTAAAGGAAGAGGAGCCTGAGGTGAAGATCGGATTGCTCAATGGAGGAAATCGTATCGACTACGTCCTGCAGGAGAAGCCCATCGAGAGTTTCAACGAGTACCTGTTTGCCCTCCAGAGTCATCTTTGCTACTGGTACTGAGGACTTGATTTCACTTAGGCTTTTTACTACTGTTAAAAGAGGTTTGAAAATTCAATCCATCCACCACTTTGCAATTGCTATCATTAGATGATTCATTATTAAGTGACAGACAGCATAGCATTTCATTACCAAGCAATGCAAATAATTTTTAGTCAAGTTGCTTCCAGAGAATTATGTTTAGGTATTTATTGGGCTTAATTATAGTAAACTGAAAAGAAGCTGAATAAAACTCAACCATAAATCTTGTTTCTTTTACATTCTTGTCAGACATTTTACATGAAGCCTGTTGCCAATGAATGAAAAGCTTATATATTAACACTTCTGTTCATTTCAGGCAATCTGAAGACACAACTCTGCTTCTTCTCAAAGAGATCTACAAGGATATGGGGATCCAGCCAGAACAGATAGGACACTCCTAAGCTTTTCCTTGATGAGTTGTTTCCCCATTCTGATTTTCTCCCCTCTTATTTTCTATTCATGTAGTTTACTGTATCAGATTGACTAATAAAATGTATAGTGCCATTTGTCTTAAATTAAGAAGCATACAAATGAGATTATAAAGTTAAATAAAAGACACTTGAAAATGTAATATTTTGTTTTTTTATTGTATAAATTATGAAACTGGTCAGGGTTATGTAAAATAGGCATTATGAAACCAAATGCTAACAGCAACATGACATTCTTTCAGACCTCTGTAAGTTTAGATTTCATAGGCAAAAATTCTAAATAAATAATTTTACTGGCAGAACTTCTGTTTAAATTGTGCATGTGAAAGACACCCTTTCTCCTTGAGAGTGAGATGACTAAACGCTGCTATATGTTTATTGAAACGTTATCAAATTTATTACACTATTGGATGAGAATAACACTTAAATTGTGAAAAAAACCTCAATGACTGAACTGTTCAGACATATCCTCTCTTATGAGCTGGAATACAAATTATTAGATCAACACCACTTAGCAAAGTTTGAAGATTCTGTATCACTGTAAGCATGTAGGCACATACATCAAACGTTTCATTCTTGTGTATAAAACAAAGACACTTCTGAAAAGTATTTACATGTGTGGCTGTAACATTACATCTCTGACAAAGTTTGTTAAACAATAATAATGGTCCACATAGACCTGATATAGCACTGCATGCTACAAGCATATCTCTGCAAATGCTAGAACTAGTTTGTCAACCTGCTTTTCTGTTAACT